>NC_056735.1:1068822539-1069122539 GCF_019279795.1 Protopterus annectens | reverse complement strand
GCCTACATTCAGTTTTATAAGTATTGCAAATTATCTCTCTTATTTTCATATTTACTTAGCTGTGGGTGTCTGCAGTCTCAAATTCATTCAACCAACAGTTAAGGATATCCCTTTTGTGTCTATGCAGGTCATTAAAATTATAATTACACTGTTCTCCAGTGTGCATGATGCCAGTAGCAGTGGGTACAGCCTGAGCTAAACTATTCCATGCCTCAGACTTGTGCTAGGAGCCAGAATAATCACCATGCAGAAGCCTTTAGCTGTGGCACTTTACCAGGAGTTCAATAAATGTCCTGCATTCCTGGATACTCCACCTCTCTGCCCTAAACTTGACAGCTTCCCCACAAACTCCAGCCATGTCTAACTCCAAACGTAGATCAATGGAAAATGAAGCTTTCCCGCCAATTCCAGTTATCACTCGTGGACAAACTGAGCAATGATGCCAACCATGTTTACACAATGTTAAGCAGAGAGCAGCAGTGCCAAGCAGAGATGACATAAATACTTAAAACAGGAAGCTTAATGTGACACTTGACCTTAGTATGAGTGGTATCTGCTGCTGTAGCTTGGAAATATCTTTTGAAAATTGGAAGCTAATTGTTAGGTGAGTTAAGATTGCAGAAATGCACTGGGGGCATAAATGTTGTGAACTGACACATTTATTTTTTGGCTTTATACACTGATAAAATTGATTTTTAAAGTGTGAGATTCAAACCTTGGCATAAGGGACAAAACATTTTCTTACACATTGTTGATTTTCCATCTTTGCCACAGAAGAAGTGCTGTTCAGACATAGTCAGGAATCATTCATAAATACAGCTGACAGTTTGAGGTGTTACACATGTATGTGTGTGACTTGACAAGCCCTGGGATTTAATAAAATCCATGTAAGCATAGTGTAGAGCCTACCAGAATATATCCATGTACATGGCCACAGTTCCCCCACAGCAGAGCACCGTGCATATTAATGATAGCATGCTGCTGAGGGAGAGCATAGGAACTAGGATATTGAATCCTTGTAGGGAGAAGTGTAGCGGCAACCTGTGGTTGTGGATGCCTGGTCAGATGTTATGTACAGGGTGAGGCTCCCTGTAATGCTCCCCACTACTGTTGAAATGCTGTAAATTTTTGTAAATGTGTAACATCTTATTGTTATGAATTTTTCCCCCCTCTCTGTATGTTTGCTTGGCATGGCACGGAGCAAAGCAATGCCAAGCTGTGCTCATATATAGACAGCTGACACCTGCTACACATGTAAAAAAAGAAACTGGATGTTATTAAATATCATGTTTAAATTTTTTATTTATTCTTATTTTTTTTTAATTGCCATTTACGTGACATGGTGCAAACCTCAGCAGAGGCAAGCAGCGATTATACATACATAGCTGACACTTGCCAGACATCTAAAATTAGAAACCGAATGTAATTAATTATTTTATTTTAGGTCTGTTAAGCCTGTTTCCTTGGTGCAGCATGCTGCTCAGCAATGCTAATAGGTAGTCTAGTAGTATATGTAAAGTTATACTAGTTTTCATACTATCCAAGTAACTAAAGGGGTAAAGTTACAGCCTAATGTGTAATAGGTCCTAGGTTCGAGTCCATAGCAGTCATGACATGCCTGCAAATTAAGTTACTGTTTTTGTTTAATTTAATAAAAAATATGTTAAATATGGCATTGCTGCATGGTGCTAAGCACTGCTTAAACATCTTAATGGCTATTATAGTTTGCACTGTGCTAAGCTTTGCTAAAACCATGTTTGTGAGAGTTTTCACGCTGCTTAGCTCTGCGTAGCTGGTTTGCATGCTGCTAAGCAATGCTGCACTTTTCTGAAAGTTTCTCAATGATGTGTAAGAGTGGGAAAATGGCCTATATTAAGTGGAATAAATGGGAATTCTGCACTATTCTTTGGAGTCTAATCAACTGTTGATATGGCAGGCAGTGCTGGCAAATGTGCACACTTTTGGTTGTGGACATGAAAGGTTTTCAGGAGTCCAGGGTCTTTGTTGGGCTCGTGGTAAATAACCATGAACCCAGACTAATGCAGGGCAGTTTCCAGTGCTCAGAATGTAAGGCGGAAGCCTGGTATCAGTTGGCCAAGGAACTCACCAGTGTTACTGGTATTCCCCACACAGATGAACAGTGTCACCACCATTATGATGACCTGAAGAAGAGAAAGAGGGGAACCTTGGACACCTGGGTCCAAGAAGCCAGAGCTGGGAATGCCCCACAAATATGTAAGTATTTTTTCCACTGTTTTACCAATATGCTAGGTGAATGTCTGCAAAACTGGTATGCATAACAGTGTGCTTCTCTCCCAACAGCTGCAACTGAAAGGGCTTACAATGTAAAGTCCCATGCTGGGAGCCTGGCCAGATTATACTATGAGTCTGGCAAGTACGGATTTATTATGCTAACTGTAGTGCAATAAGAAAGAAAGAGTAAAGCATTTACTGCAATAAAGTATACAGAATAAAAACTGTAGTGCAATAAATGGGCAAGTAGAAATGTAGTGTAATAAATGGGCAAGTAGAGCTGTAGTGCTCTGTTGAGCATTTCTCTCAACCCAGCCTGTTTGTTACTGCCTTTTCGATGTCAAATAATTCAAGTTTTATTACTAGAACAACCTGTGATTTCTATACTGTCTTAGATACATTGTGTTGCAATTACTTTTTCTAACATTATTTTATTTCTCAACTTCTCTCCTCCTGTATTAGCTACCCCCTGGATATACCCTGTGTTTTTGCCTGGGTGGAATCCCTCCGCTAATTTTGCTACTGTATTGTTTGCCAACTACCCTTGGAACTTTCCAAAACATAGCCTTCTTCTGCAACCCTCTACATCAAGATTCAAGAAAGTATGTCTACCTATATGTTGGACTCGTAAATTGTAACAGTTTTAACCCTGCTAAGCTATCTGTTAGCTCCCGGTCAAGCTTGCCAGCAGCAACCCCCACCCTTACTCTTTTATTTCCAATCCCTCCCTGACCTAACGTGTTATTTAGCCTGAGCTTTCTCTCCCTCTAGTCTCATCTTTTACTTCCACTGTGACCCTCTCAATATTACTGTAATCACAGCTACTGCCCACTAGATGTCTCCCTTTCCCCTTTAATATCTTTTTGTACCAGTTTTGTATTTCTACCCTATACTGACTATTTCACCCCTCATATTCCTATCCCTTTCTTCTTACACTCTTACCCTATCCTCCTAAGATACTCTACTTACTTGGCCTCAGCCAGCTTTATCTGATAATTTTTCCTTCCTCTTTGGTTTACTTTGTGTATCCCCGCTCCGTTCGCCCTGCGGGCTCACTCCGCTCCCCTCCCTACCCCCAATTCCCACCCACTCCCAGGGGTCCTAGTCTTATAGCTCTACAACCACACCCCTTTCCCTCCTATCCCATCCCTTTCCTTCCCGCCAAATTGTTACCAAGCCCTAACACACCCCTTCCACTCCCCCATCACTTTCTTTGCCCTATTACCTTAATTTCTTACATTACCTTTCTCCTTTTCTTATACTTCTCTCTTTACCCCTACTCTGTCTTCTCTAGTCTTATCATTCTTTATTCCCTATAGCATCCAATTCTTATTTTCCAACTTTTTAAAAAAGATATACTACCCCCTCTCCTGCTTACCACACTCATTCTCTCTCCTTTGTACTTCCTCCTTCCTCCTCACTTCTCAGATTACTAAATAATGAATCCCTACATACCAACTTTGCCTATACTCTCAATCTTACTCTTGACCACCCTTCTCTCAACATACCATCTCACCTTCTTTGAAATTTCACTTAACAACTATCATAATTCCTCACAAAAACACACTTCTACTATATTCACTTTCACATCATACTCTAATGTTAATTCCTCCTCTAGCTATCACCTATCTAAATTCCACAGGCTACATCACCTTACCTACCTCCTACAATCAGACAAAAAAACAAAACCTCTCACATTTCTAAAGAGCAACTTTTTAACTAAACTAGTTAATCCTACCCTACAAGATGGAGACATCCACCCCAACCCTGGCCCCATCTCCCCTCCTCCCCAAAACTGCTCACCTAACCTTAATAATAACTTCCTCATAGGACACCTCAACATTCAATAAATAAGAAAATACCCTTCATCCATGCCCTCTTAGATATCCACTCTTTTGACATTCTTTGCCTCTCTGAAACCTGGCTAAACCCAGGCACAAAAGACTCAGAGATTATACCCCAAGGTTATAATATAGTAAGACATGACCGCTTAAAACGTAAGGGTGGTGGAGTAGCAATACTTTTCAAAAATCAACTTAACATCTCTACTCAACCAGCATGTCCAAACCAAGATAGCAAAATAGAAGCCATCATTATTAAACTCCAACTTAATGCCAAAAAAGCCCTTTACTTTATATGCTTGTATCTTCCTCCAGGTAACAACATTCCAATATTAGAAGACTTTCTAAGCTGGGTTTCTACCACCTACCCCCAAGAAACCATAATTCTTGGCGACGTTAACATAGATTGGAACACTATTAATGCTGACAATCCCTCCTCTCATATTAACCTACATGGTTTCACCCAAACTATTACCTCAACTACAAGAGTCAATAAGCCCAGTAAGAGAGAGAGTATATTAGACTGGATACTCACAAATAAAGTCAACAAACAGTATAAAGTAGGTACTATGCCAGACGATATCAGCGACCACTCCCTAACCTACATTACTAGACAAAAGTCAGAATGTGTTAACCTCCCAAATACAAGGCTAATTCGTTCTATCAAGCATTTTAACATAGACCTTTTCCAAGCTGAACTGAGAGCATGCAATTGGAACTGCTTAAAATCACTTCCCCTGGAGGAGGCAGTCTTATTTTTTTAATACTACCTTCTTATCCATACTTGATAAACATGCTCCTGAATGTTCTATTAGAGTAAAAACCAAAACAGCCCCATGGCTTACCAACGATACTAAAAAACTCATTCATACTAGAAACAAAGCATGGACAAAATGGAGATACCATAGACAAAACCCTGATTTAGTTCTTTTTCGCCAGCTTAGAAATCTGGCTAAGAAATCAATAATCTCTGACAAGAAAAAATTCTACTGTGAACTTCAGGAAACTCATCTTAACAATTCTAAACATTTCTGGTCATCAGTAAATAGACTTCTTTCCCCCGGAATTGCTAAAACTCCGTCCCCACTTAATGCTGACCCAGAAACCCCTCTCCAGACTGCTAATGCATTCAACTCTTTTTTCTCTGAAACTATTCAATCCCTAGCCAAACAAATGAACACCAACAACTCTTATATTCCAACTAATATAGCTAACTCCTCCTACAACTTCTCTCTAAAACCTATATCTACTTCTTTCATCTATAGACTCATTCACAAACTGAAACCTTGCACCCCTTCTGCAGACAAGCTCCCTTCTCTCTTCCTTCAGAAAGCTGCCAAAGAAATTGCATACCCTATATCCTTACTTATAAACAGAACTATCCAAGAGGAAACCATCCCTGACATCTGGAAAGTCTCCTTTATTATCCCACTACATAAAGGTGGTAACTCCCTTGACCTTTCCAACTTTAGACCAATCGCCCTTCTCTCACCCCTAGCAAAAATCATGGAAAAATGTATTCATCAGCAACTTGTGCACTATCTCTCTCTTCACAACATAATAGCAAACTGTCAGCATGGCTTTAGACCTCACCACAGTACCACCACTGCCCTTCTTTCCTTTGTAGATACTATCAACAAGAATCGAAACAACAATACTCTCTCTTCCGCTCTTTTCATTGATCTCTCTAAAGCTTTCGATATGGTCAACCACTCTCTCTTAATCAACATTCTTGAATCTCTCTCTTGTGATACATTCGCCATTAATTGGTTTAAATCTTATCTTAACAACAGAAAACAAGCAGTAATATGGGAAAACCAAATCTCATCACTCTTGCCTATTTCCATCGGAGTTCCCCAGGGCTCCATTCTTGGTCCACTTCTGTTCTCTCTCTTTATTAACGATCTTCAGACTGCAATCCCACAAGCAACCTGCATACAATACGCAGATGATTCAACCCTTATCTGCTCGGCACCATCCTCTACAGAACTGATCTCACTGACCCAAAATACCTTTAATACTGTAGAAACATGGTTTTCTAGACGGTTTCTCCTTCTAAATGCCAAAAAAACAAAACTCCTCCTCTTCTCCCCCACCACTCGGTCCCCCCCTTTAAACTTTACCATTTCCTCAAATAATGGTACTCTCATCTCACCTGATCTCACTACAAAACTTTTAGGAATAACCATAGACAATAATCTCTCCTTCGATCAGCACATTAACAACAACATCAAGTTAGTTAACAGAAAAATAGGATCCCTTTATCGCATCAAACCTTTTCTAACCCCAGCAACTAGAATCAAAATTGCACAATCTCATCTTTTATCAACTCTCCTATATGCTTCCCCTATTTATACAAACCTTAAGAAAAGTAATCTAAACAAACTTGCAACGTGCTATAACAACATAGCTCGCTTTGCCACTAGTAACCCATTTAGGACCCACCATTGTATAAACCTAAAACAACTAGGCTGGCTCGAATTTCAAAACTACCTTATAATTCCTCAACTCACTATTGCCCACAACATATTACACCTACCTGACAACACCCCAATACTCTCTCAACTTCTAATCCCTTACAACAATCTCAACTCACTTCGCTCCTCTTGTAAACTCATGGCAAAATCTATAAAGGCAAACAACACAGCAGGTGATTCTCTATTCACTAACACAATAGGTAGAAGTTGGAATCTCTTACCTAGTGACATAACTCTGACTACATCCCTGCCACTTTTCAAACAGAAAATTAAACAGTACTTGCAAAATTATTGGCTGTGTTCCTGCAATACACCTGACTAACCATTTTCTCTTACTCTGTTTCCCCTCCACTCTTTTCATCTCTACCCTACTCAGTTCTGTTTCTTTTACTGTTTGAGATTTAAGTATGTACTTTTTGTACAATTGTGGATATTTAATGAACTGCTTATTGCAAACTTGTTTCTTTTTTAAATTATCCTTCTTTCTTTTTGTTTTTGTAATTTCTGATTTTTAGCTATTATCTTAGAGTAGTAAATTTTATTATGTAATGTACTTAGTATATAGTGGAGCTTTTCTCCTCGGGCCTCTGCTGAAAATGGACATGTATCCAGCCAGACTAGCCCGGTCAACAAATGTAAAATAAAATAAAATAAAAAATAAAATAAATAGTGCAATAAATGAACAATATCAACTGTATTCCAATAAACAATACTAATAACAGTAAGCAAAATGGTGTACAGCAGGATTGTGTTGCTATAGCCATTGCAGTAGAGCTGTATGCATTGCTTTTCTGTGCTAAGGTTGCTGCAGTCAAGTGTAACACTGTAATAGCTGTAGAATGCAAAACTAATGGCCTGCAAGCTGTATTGTTTAACTCATAGTATGGTCCAAGGCTGTCTCCAGGCCAGTATCAGTCACATAAAAATCTCTGTTCCTCCTACTTCAGGTAATAAAGGTATATGGGTAAAGTAGCCCACTCTATGGGCAGATATTGTGTGGAATTCACAGAAATTTATCAGCAATAGCAATGAAGTGTTAACTGGCACTGTTGAATCCTAAATAAATCTGTTGTAATATATGCAGTATGGTTGTAGCCCATGCAAGTGTGTTCTACTGTCACTGCAGTCAATTATAACACTGTAATAGTTCTAAAATGCAAAACAAATGTCCTGTAACATGAATTGTTCAACTCATAGTATCATTCAAGGTTGTCTCCAGGCCATTACCAGTCACATAATGCTCTCATTTTTTCCCACCCCTGGAACAAAAGGTATATGGATGAGGTAGCCCATGTTATGAGCAGATATTGTGTGTAGACCTCACAGAAATTTAACAGCTATGCCAACAGAGTGATAAAGCTTTGTGGATTTCTAAATAAATATGTATTAATATGTCCATGCATGTGTGTTCTGCTGTCACTGCAGTCAATTATAACACTGTGATAGGTCTAACATGCATTGTTCAACTCATAGTATGGTACAAGGTTATCTCCAGGCTATTATCAGTCACATAATGCTCTCATTTTCTCCCACTTCAGGAACAAAAGGTATATGGGTGTGGGAGCCCATGTTATGAGCAGATACTGTGTTTAGATTTCACAAACGCTTATCAACAATACCAATAAAGCGTTAATCAGCATGGTTGATTCCTAAATAAATCTACCTAACTATGTCCAGTATGGCTGCATTCCTTGCATTTCTGTACTAAGTTGCTGCAGTCAGTTATTACAGTATTTGCAGATGTCCCCTGCAGTCACACCTATTAGATTCTATTCCCATTCCTGCCAACTAAGGCATGATGACTGTTTAGTTTATGTACTATACACAAACATGCCTCTCAAGTGTCACAATTTCTTGTAATATAATTAAAACTGCCTACTACATCTGTCACAGAATTACCAGAAAAAGAATTACCTGGAATGTAATGTATTGCCAAATCTGCATACAGAACACACATTATGTGAAAGTTTTCTATGTAGTTGTGTACCTGCATTTGCTGTTGCTTGGTCCATACTGACCCATGCTAACAGCTTGAGACGTATGTACATGCTACATCAGCTACAGGAGAATAGTAGTCACTGTACCCAAGACTGACACTACACACCTGTATAGTATTTATTGTCAGCATTTTCAGGTATATAATCTGCAATGTCAGTAATGGAATGCTTCTCTCTCTCTCCACTCCTTATCTTCATTTATTACTATTTATTATGATGATTACATATTGATATATTCTGCTGAAATAACTATATGTTGGAAAATGTGGTTTATTATTGTTATGTTTTATTATGATTCAATATTAACATGTTTTGTTTAACTGTTTTGGTGGCCACATGTTTTAATTCTTACTGACATGCTGTTAACATACTGATTGTTATGTTATTTACTGTTTTGTTACACATAATGTACATTAATGTGTATTTGGATTAATTAAAATGATGTTACATTCTGTTGATGCTAACAATGGTTTGGTTATTACTAACCTTAAATTATTGCTATACCTTATTTACCACAGCAAGTAGGCCGGTTCCATCTGAGCCGCCTATCTTGCTTCAACCTGCCATGGGACCAGGTACCAGCACATCTGGGACCCTGACTAATGGTGGCCTCCCTGCTGCCCCTGCACTACCTGCAGCATTGAGTAGTATCGCCCCTCAGGAGAGGGCCCAGCCCCCCTCTGGAAGTGGTGGTGGAGGGGGAATAATAACTTGGGCTGAGCCGACAGTTTTGGTGCACAGGATAGTCTACTGTGGGTTTGACTGCCACCTGCACCAGATTGAGGGCATGCTGGCTGACCTGGTGGGACATCCTCACCCCTAATGACCAGCCTCCAGCACTGCTACCCCCAGGGCAATGAAGGAACAGTGCTGACAGTACACTGTGTGGGGTGAGTCATGCTGCTGCCTTGTGAAGGCACATGGGACTTGGATTCCAGAACATCCTCCCTATCCAAGGTGTTCACCCTCCTCATGTGTCACACACCACCACTGTTTGCTGTCTTGTCTGTCTTGTCTGTCTGCCATCTCTGTCATCTAGCAGAGATGAAGTGGATAATTATGCTTAAAGCTCATATACTCCCAGGTCTTAATGACATTGTCCCTTTAAAATCTTTGCTGAAACGCAAGCATAATTGTATCTGATTTACATAATTAATATGGCATGTGACTGTTTTTAGGTATATAAGCTACTTTAATCTTGTTCTTAGTGTTTAACGCCTGAGGAAGCCTCTAGGGCAAAAGTTTTTAACTTGCGATTGTATTGAAAATAAATGCTTATTGTGGTTCCAGTGACTTTGTTTTTTATTTTTGTTTGATTTCATTATTGTGAAGTCATCTAGATTTGCTGGTAGTTTATTCAATGGTTTTGTGTGGATTTTGCTTTTTTGTGGATGACTGTGGACATAAATAGTTATACAGTTATACTATCTACCAGTAATCAGCCTGATAGACTTGCAATGGCTTTGAATGCTCTCATAGAGGTATCTCATAACCCTTTTCTAAACTTACAAGTTAATAATGCTGAGATATCTTTAGAGACTGTGTTACCCTTTGTTGACACAGTATGTTAATTTGCATCTAAAATTAAACATTTTGAGAACCTTGTTTATCATTTTAAAAGACTTCAGTGGCAATGTATAAGTTTTAATGCATATCTGTAACATAAAACCATCCCAAGAGGTCTTAGGATACTTAAAATGCCAACATTCAGAAACAAGTATCTGGACCTGCTAAGAAGATGGCAGCTGATGAATCTTAGTTGCTCATTTAAATATATGGAATTGATGAATGGTTTCTTTGAATCAACTGAAACAGAAATGTGCGCAGAAATTAAAAACTTATATATTGAACTGATTAATAACATATACAAAATGAACAATCAGATCTTGTTATGACACTTTACAATGCATAGATCAATATGAAGCTCAGTTAATTGAAACAAAAGAAAAGAAAAGAAATTAAAGACCTCAATGATTTTAAAAAAGGGGATGTATTTACTGGGATAATGACTCTGTGATGAGAAGTAAAACTCAGAACAAACAGTAGTAGTAGCAACAGTGGATGGCACAGCAGATATAAACAAATCTGTGGTTAATTCTGCTCATCATCTACCACATACAAATGAAAAACTGGCTACAGTGGCTTGAGACATTCAAATATTAGCTAATAATGCAAGAGACATAGGATTGCTTGCAAGAGATACAAATGGAATGCCCCTATGCCGAAAACCAATGAAAGGAATGCTATGCCAGTCAGAGCCATCAATCCTGTACTTGAAGCCAAACCTTACTTCTGGATTTCCCCCCTGCACAACAAGCAACAACAAATATGCTGAGAATGAATATATTAAATGTAAATGGAAAAAAAAAACCCTCATACTCCTCCTCTATCAACAGAAACACTAGCTAGTGAACAACAAACTATGGTGGATCCAAACATTATCGGAACATTGGACCTTACTGATATCGCTTCCTCCTCATCTTTTTTATTGAAGGAACCTTTAACTCTACGGGCAAGAAGAGCACGAAACAGAAGTGTAGTAAGAGAAGGAAGAAAATGGAACGGTCCTGTTACAAGGAGCCAAACAAAGGTTTGAAAACAATTGTTTATAACATATCCAAATATAAATTAAGCCCTAGTGAACAGTCATCATTGGAGAAAGGGCTAAACTTTATTCCAGCATGTTCTGCTGACATGGCAATGACAATTAGTGAACTTAAATATTTTATAAGGAACTCAAATTTAAAATCTGATTTTTTTGGATGCAGTAATTCAAACTATGCATAGTTCAAATGCTCGAGTACTTATATACTGAAGGGCGATGACATTTTAAATTATTTGTATGGATAGTAGAGAGACAGAGTCTTTGCATACGGGGAAAACTTTAATAAATTTCATAATTTGATACATGAAGAGTGGTCTGCATGTAGAAAATTGATGGAAAATCAAAATATTGTAATAAAACCGGCAGACAAGGGAGGTGGGGTTATAGTAATGGACACTGAATATTATACAGAACAAATGTACTGGATGCTGGCATCTACAGACTATCTAATTATTTCATTAAATGAGAAAAATGATTTTGTTAAGGATGTTGCTTATCATCTCCATATTCTAAATAACAGCAATAAGATTTCTAAGGAATTATATGATTATTTCTCTGCTGATCATCTGAAAATTCCAACAATATATGGGGACACTAAACTATATATGTCATTATCAACTCTGCCATTGTGACCTATAGTCTCAGGCAGAGGATGGAAAACTAAGCCACTGCTTAAATTCCTTGAAAAACATATAAGAGTGAATGTTGAGCACACAAGAACAATTATACGTGACACTGACAATTTTTTTATGTAGTTTATATGAATAGTCAAAAAATGACTTGACCAATTGTCTATTTGTGACATTAGATGTAGACTCATTGTTTACTGTGATCTCTGTAGACTTTGGCATACAGTCAGTGAAACAATTTTTACTAGAATACTCTGAATAAGAACAAAGGTACATAGGAATACTTTATGATTTGCTAAGGGTTGTACTAAATAATATTTTCTTAATTTCAGCAACAATTATATAAACAAATACATGGGGTTGGCAATGGGTACACCAGTGGCAAATACATTTGCCAGCATTGTGATGTATATATGGGAGAGTCAATTCATTCAGGCAGATAGTAACCCTTTTACACATAATCCCCTGGATTCATGAATCCTCCATGTAAGACTTAATAAGTCTTACTCAGATGCTGCAGTTGAACGGTATGATGTCAGCGTGCCATGAATATGCATGAGGGCATGCTGACTCAACCGTAAGTCTTACACAGACCATGTAAGAAAGCAGGGGGCGTGTCCGACTGCCGAGCAGTCTAAATGTCCACACACCTGCAAGTGATTGAAAAGTAAAACCAAATACACAAGAGCGAGTCCGCTCAAATGTCCTTGCACCCAACACCACACTCACTGATATTGTAATCCCCATCGCAGTTATAAAATGTAAAAAAGTTAATTTTATTTTTTTTAAATACCCGAAATAGCTCCCCGTATTTGCGTGTGTGTGCGCGGGTGTGTCCATTGCTTAGCTAGAGTTAGCAATTCAGACATGGAAGAGCATAAGAAAGAATGTGTATGCAAATCACACCAAATAGCAATAGATTAGTGGTAGGCCATTCGGACAAAGAAGAGGTGTTCACGGTTCAAGTCCCACCACTCCCCTTCGTATTTATTTTTAAATCAGTATATGAAATAATACCAGACAAAAATATGTGTAAATAGTGGTAAAATGCAGTGAAACGGCCAATGTAACAGTGAACAAAATAAATATTTTAAATGAGCCTGATATATAATTGCCTGCAGCTAAGCACCGCCTCACCCAGTGCAATAGAGTTGCCCATAGTTTAATAACGGTTAACCCAGCACAATAGAGGTGCCCATAGTGAAATAACGCTTTAACCAGCACAATCTGTTTGCGCGGATGTGCACACCGAGTAGCAATGTAGTGCAAAGTTGCTTAAATGCAGCCACACCCCCTAGCCTCTCTGGACAGTATGAAAATAAAATGAATGACAAGGTTGGAACCCAGGACTCTGTGCATCACAAGCAAAGTACAGAACCACTAAGACATGATAACTTAGGGGAAACAGCCACTGTTAACAGACATATACTTACTAATGGTAGTTTAACCATTACTATGCAGGTCTCCAGTCAGCTGAGAATTTAAAAAAATGGCCAATCACAAAAAAGTGTGGGAAATGCGGCATATTTAAGCCCCATAGGTGGGAATACACACCATAACTGATTGTAGCTCACATCTGCAGTTAGAATGGCTGGTGTCAGAGAGGGAACATGCTTCCAAGTGCAAAGATGGGGCATTGAGGAGTCGAAATACATGGTTTGGCTCCTTGTCCACCATCATGAGTCAAGACTCCTGCAGGGCCAGCTCCAAGGGACGGAGTAAAAGGCAGAGGCCTGGAACCTGTTAGCTCATGACCTCACCAGTGCACAGGCATTCCTCAGACTGGTCAGCAGGTACGTCACCACCATGCAGACCTGAAGAGATGGAAGCAGGACCGCCTAAACCAATGGATACAGGAGGCCTGTGGGATGCAGAATGCCCCACAACTGAGTATGTAGCCATGGAAAGCAGTATGTAAGAATTGATAATTGAGTATGTATAATGGATAGGTATGTCTCAATATACCTTCATTTACTTTAGAGCTGCAGGTGACCGTACTGCGAATCAGCAAGCCTATGCTGATAGGCTGCTAAGGCTGCACCACCAGGCAAGTTAGTCATCATTCTGCATGTATTGTTATATAAAATATGGGGAGAGCATGAAAGAAAGTGTAGTCCAATAATACAGCCATAAAATTGCCTGTATAAGTCCTCTGCATGTACTGTCAGATAAAAACATCAGAGAGGCAGAAAAAGAGTGTAGTAACCCATTAAAAAAGGTAACATATGTCTGGAATACTATCTCTGCAGGCACTGTCATATAAAATAAGTGAGTGAGTGTGAAAAAGGAGTGTTCTAACCTATTAATAAAAAATGTCTGGAACATGTCTGCCATATGCTTCGTTAAAACAAATAAAGGAGTGAGCTTGTGGAAAAGTATGTAATGCCATTAATAAAGGTCTAAAACCCGGAGTGTGTCTGTGTCACAGAGTTTGAAATATTGTTGTACCCTTGCATTATACAAATAGTACTGTTTGAAAAAGTGCTGGCAGCCCAGAGTTGTGCGGTCCCATATGAAGTGGGTGATGGAAGTGCTAGTAGCTGTGAAGCATCTATACAGTCCACAACGGTTAGTTACTGGCTGGCATGCATAAGTAAATCTGGCACACGTGTAGCATGTTAGTTTATCCCCACAAATGTGAGTGTGTGTCAAGAAATGCAGGGTTCTGCACAAATCAAAGTGAAAATGTCATGTGAAAACATCCCAGATATGTAGATAAAGAAATAGAAATGCAATCAAGTAATATGTAGCAGTAACATCTGCATCCTGGACAGTTAGTATGTCAGATATAGGTCAGGCATATATTGGACTAGCCAAACCCATTACACAACCTAATGTATGGTGGCAAGAGTAATTATACATGTAGGGGATAGACACCTGCAGTCACTAGGAATGTAGTGTAGACTAAAAGGTAATTATAAGATGTTAACCAAGGTTTTTTTCTACACCCCACTGTATGTGCATAAACCATGCAATTCCACACCTCAATGGGTATGTGCAATCTTAAACTTTGTTGGGACATATGTCCTACTGTTCTATAAATATTTGCATTTATGTTGATGCATGTGCCCTGTTTAAACGCCACAATCATGGTGGCCTGTTGCTATCAAACATCCCTGCATGCTGTTGAAATATCCACTGTGGTTCAATATATATATGTGTTATGCTTGCTGTTCAACTGTTGGAACCTTGGTGTGTTGGGTTAATGGGGATATTACTGCATGCTGTTACAACTAATCTGGAATGCTGTTGTTTATGTTGTAATTAAACACACCTAATCACGGAACGGATGGGAAGGCCGGTCCCAGCGGACCCACCTGTCCCTCCTCAGCTGGTGAGAGCACCTGGCACCAGCAGGTCCGGTGCCCAGCCCGGGCTCCCCTCCTCCGTTGGTCCTGTGCCACCTTTGGGTGAAAGTGCTGCAGGGGATGGGGCTCACTCCACCCCTGTGCAAGCGTGGGTGGAGAAGGGCCACCTGTCACCCTTCGAAGGGTCTGGGTTGTGGTGAGTAGGAAGATCCAGCGTTCAGTCGCTGATCCCCTATGCCAGCTCAAAGTGAGAGTGGTGCATCTCACGGGTGAGCCTGTCCATCCTACGTAGCCCACAGCACAGCCACCCTCGGGGCTGTGAAGGTGCAGTGGTGACTGCCCATGGGTGGGCATCTCAGTTCCACTGTTACCATCTGTGGGCTCATGGGCTTGCGATTTCCAAACATCCGACCTCGTCAATTGTGTTCACCCACCCCATGTGTCATACACCGGCCCTGTATGTGTCTTGTCTGTCTTGTCTGTTTACCTCCCCAACCTACCTCCCTGGATATACCTACTTCCTTTGCCTCACTTCTCACTCTCACCTGAAAAAAAAAAAAAAAAAAGGGCAATCTGTACCCACAAATAAATTACGCCCCATACATAGCTGCCAATTTTGCACACATGTCCATTTGACATGTAAACTGATAATTATAATTGGCAGTACAACATACTTTGTTGTCCTCACCCCTCTCCCAGGGGTGGAAGGCTTCAAATATCACTCCAAATTTATTGCATATGCACAGCTGTTGCTGGTAAAGAAATGGGCAGCTATGGACCTTCCCTACACCCATCCTGCACATCCCAAGCTTGTTTACCTACTGTCTGTCCCTCTTTGTGCCCCCTTTTTCACCTCTTTCCTATCTCCTTATTTTCTTTTCTTTAAATGAAATTAACGCATGGGTTAGCAGGAGTAAGCACTCTTAAGCAGTAGTAAGCGGGTTTAATCAAGTGTGCACATGTGTGCGCTTAGCTAAGCATCGCTAAGTGTCGCGCAAACCCATGCAAACCCGCTTGCACCTGCCTTAGTCACTCTAAGGGAGGGCCCTTGTTCTGCTCAGCAGCAAAAGAAACAACCTCTGCAGTCTCGAACCCCAGACAATTGACATAATAGACTGCATGAATTACCACTAAGCCACAACAGCTATACAAATAATTGGGTTCTGAAATAAATATATCATGCATTACAATGAGGGAATGTAAATGGAAATCAGGAATGGTATAACACAAATCCTGTTCTGTGGGTCTTTACCAGCAGTTGTTGTGGAATTGCATGACATGACTGTGAAACAAGAACCAGCCATCTTAGCAGGGAATAATGTTACAGTAGCATCTTACAAACACCACACAGTATCAGACCAGGATAAATACTGGCCACAGGAACACAGTGCTATAACCACATTTGTATGGCAGTTAATTGTGTAAGTCAGAAATAAAGTACATACTCCCATGTATCCTGTGTTAGCATTTGGAGGTGCGAGTACATGTCTACACTGAGAAGTGTGTACTGGAAGCAGCAACATTCAGGTTTGAGTACAACATGCATATAACTGGCTACAACCCTAGCTTCAGATAAGAGACATATACCAACCTTCTGACAGACACAATGGTATCCAGAGCAAACAAGCATGGGCCACACCTTGGGCAGCTGAAAGGGCTATGCCTACCTAACCTAGCATTTTATAGCAGCTGGCTGCAATCACAGTGAGTAATGCAATCACCACACAGCAGGCTGCATGCAATTACTGAATGGTGGGCAGCAACTGGTGCAGAGGCTGTCACATGCACAAGTGCAGATACCTAGAAAGGCAGACTGTACCTGCAGTCCACACATGCAATTCTATCATTGCAGGTGCTGGGTGAGAGAGAGAGAGAGAGAGAGAGAGACACAGATACAGACAGAGACAGAGACACAACAGAGAGAGAAACTAAGACATTAACTGAAATAGAGGGGGAAAACTCAAAACAAACAACCAAAAAAAAATCCTACAAAACCATAACACATGGAGCAGGGAAATACAAAGGTAAGGTATGTAACTCACATGTATGTATTGGCATGTAGTAGATGTTCCTGAAGAGTACTCTACACACTGCAAATCATCCATGTGTGGCAGCAATATGTATCTATCTGTATCCACACATGTGCATAGGGCAAGGGACATACTGCAACTGTTAGTGAAGGGTGGACAGATATCTGTCATGGAAGGTTGATATGTGCATATATCTATGTAGGTCATAGTGTGTGGCCTAGAAAACAGCATGCAGTGCTGATATATGTCATGTGGTGATTAAATGCTGTAGGACTGATTTGTCAGATCTGCTGTGTTACAGCCAGTGAGGCCTGCTAATGCTACATGGGCTGAGGACACCCACATGCATTCTGCACAACACTGTGCAATATAATCACATAACTGTACATCCCTCAACTGTCACATAAGTGATATCCCCACCACGAAAGGTGGACTGTACATGTGCCTATATGTACATCCATATGTACAGGAATGGATGTGTACATGTATGTGTATAGATGCATATATATATATATATATATATATACATGGTTCCCATTCAGAAGCCTGAAACATCATAAGCCTGAAAATCAAAATCCTGAAACCAAAAGCCTGAAAATTCAGAATCCTGAAAACTCAAAATCCTGAAAGCCCAAAATCCTGAAAGACCAAAATCCTGAAACTCAAAATCCTGAAAACACAAATAATGCTAATATGTCACTATAAAGACACTAATATCTACCAACTGACCCTGACCCTAACCCTAACCCTAAGGTCCGTCACTATCGCACACTCACCTGACCCGCACCCTAACCCTAACTCACTTAAACCACCCCTAACTCCAATATTTGTCACTATTGCATACATGCCTAACCTGCGCCTAACCCTAACTCACTTAAACCGCCCCTAACCCTAAAATAAAACCAACCGCACACTTACCTGACCCCAACGCATGACATAACACCACAGGGCTAACAATAGCAAAGCCACAATGACATCAGTATGTCTATTTTGTGTTTTCAGGATTTTGAGTTTCAGGATTTTGGTCTTTCAGGATTTTGGGCTTTCAGGATTTTGAGTTTACAGGATTCTGAATTTTCAGGCTTTTGGTTTCAGGATTTTGATTTTCAGGCTTATGATGTTTCAGGCTTCTGAATGGGAACCATATATATATATATATATATATATATATATATATATATATATAGATAGATATAGATAGATATATAAAAATATTTATAGCCATACAGAGAGAGAGGGAGAGACAGAATGACACGGGGTCATATGTACTGCAACAGGTGTGTGGTGACCAAGGCATGGACTGTAGACAAGTGTTGATACTGCAGTGCCATTCCTCCTTTCCTAAACACTGTACCCATTAACTACCACATGGGTAGAGATCTACCTAACAGTGAAGGTGTGATAAGGGAACATGGGACACAGGTGGACAGTAGCCTTCACATTGATGAAGACAGTGCCACACTACACCTGTAATCAGTCTCTGTGTTATGTGCCATGACAACAGGTGTGTCATCTATAGAAATATAGGGCAGTGTTCCCCTCTACCCACCACAATGACCTGTGTGGTATGTACCTCACATGACAACTACACCAGGTGAAAAGGCCACAGACATACCTTCCAAAGGGTAATACTGGCCGCAAACAGATACCCTATGCAGACTGACTCACAAAACCACATCTACACTGTATTGCATACTGGCCACACAGAGGTGACCTCTGCCAGACATACAGAGGTATGTCACACCCATAGCTGTGTGACAACCACCATGGCAACATATCACAATCCCTCCAGGATACAAGCTCTAGGGCCCTAAACCTTGTCAGCTCACTAAACGGCACATGCTGGAGGGATAGGTTCCCATCTCAGAGATATGCCATACACCGGAATAGACCACCTAGCAATAGCAAACAAGGCTCCTCCTTAGCAGTTGTCATAAATATCCCTGATGATTGTGTGGGAGATTGGTAATACACCCAGGAAACACCTCTGTGGTTCTGGGTGGCAGGGGCAAGTGAAATCAAAGTACATGTGTGTCAAAGACCAAGGTAGCATATGGCTAGGCTGCCATAGGCCCTAGGACCAACAGCATATTTCCTGCCTATGACACTATGCACTCACACATGTACTCAATGCAATACCTGCTATGTGAGGTTGACTAAGTGTAACGCTGATTGTGTGCAAGGTCTGTAAAGGTGTGATAGCTTAGTGTGAAGATGTATCTGACATGGTAGTGTCTATCCTAGCTGTGAGGACAGCAACTGATGTGTAATGTACTGTTAGGCAGACGTAGTACGGCATATGATGGGACATAGTTCCTTGTTGACGAATGTGGTGTCTCATTGTAGGCTAAGGCAATACATGTATGTTTAGTGAGTGGTTCTGCTGGTGAATCCAACTCCCATATGAACTGTAGTACTAATAGAAGCTGTAGGCCTAAACAGCACAGTATGGTGTGTGTTCACATTGCTCGGAAACACTATCATCTGTGTTTCCTGTAGTCTGCACAGAGGACAAAACTCAGGCATAAGGGTGTGTAAGTAGTGGCACACAGTACTGTATGGTACAGAGGTAATGCTCATCTGTGTTGGCATACAGTGGTGTGTTGTATGTTTGTCTGATGTGTGTGTAATCATGCCTGTACAATGGCTTCAATCATATGTGTGTTACAGGGTATACGTGTGTATCCAGCAACATATATACTCTGTTACAGCAGTATGCCACCTATAATAACAACTGTACACATCTGTTAGGCAGGGCTATGGCATCAATGACTAGGGTGGTTGACTGGTACTACTGTACCTGTACTTTACATCCATTGCAATGGATGACATCTCTGTTCATGCATTGGTGTGATATACACCCCTGTCTTGAGGTTGTGCAATACGTCACAAACAGTGTGTTGGGTACTGTTGTACAGTGGTGTGATATATAGAGTGTGCCAGGCACTGTTAGTTAGTTGTGGCCTGAGAACCACTAAGTGGTATTGAACGTGTGTAACCTCTGACAGACAATAGGATGGTATATATCTTCTGGCTCTGCTCCTGTACCAATCCAGACTAATCTACTTTTTTTTCTTTTCAATCATATTTCCCTATTTCAATATTCCAATCTTTCTCTGTTATCACAAATGACTTAATTATTGTACTGTTTAAAAAAAAAAAAGGGGTACAAACAATTTCTTCAACAATTATGTATATACATTTTAAAATATGTAATACCCCATCCTCACTAAATTGTAGTGTAAAGAATTAAGACCTTTCTCAATACATAGATAGTACTATGTGTTTTTTTTTTTTTACTAGACTAATATGTATGCATTGTTGCTTAAATGTTTAACCTTGTTTTTATTTGTGGAGCTTTTCTCCCCAGGCCTCCACTGAAAATGGAAATTATCCAGCTGGACTAGCCCGGTCAACAAATGTAAAATAAAATAAATAAAATAAAATAAAATATATGTTAGTAAAGTGATATCTGTGGTTAAAGGTGCAAAGTGTGCCACAGGACTCTCTCACACATATTGTTCATATCTTTTTAAGCCAGATGGCCCACCAATGCAATCCATCATACACAGCGGATGAGGAAGAGGTGATACTACAAAGCCTATTGCAGCAGTACACAATGCTGTTCTCCAGAAGCAGCCATCACCAGCAGGAGTGGACTGCACTGTGGCAGGAACTTGTTCGTCAGGTAAATGACATAGGCATGCATAACCAGACATATGAGCAGGTACGCCATCACTGCAGAGATTTAATTAGATATGTCCGGCAGCATGCGTCTGATATCTGAAGACAACAGCATGCCACAGGTGGTGGGGTGGCCATTCATCCCCCCCTCACCAGAGTGGAGGAGCTGCTCCTAAGCATGGTGGCTCCTGGACAACAGCAACATCAACCTCTGACATGTGTTGTCATGGAGGCCGGAGCCACCCAGCATGTCCACCTGGAGCAAGCAGGTAACATGCCCTATCTATAGACGATAGTTAACTGTAGTGTTAGATTATGTCTACGTGAGATGTGTACTGTGTGTTTAGCAGTTCTGCTGCCTAGTGTTGTGCAATACTGATATTTTGAATAATATCTCTACACCTGTGACTGTTGACTGTTGTTATACTGCAGTTTAGCATACCCACTGTAGCAATGCCACAGTTGTGGCTGCTGACTAACTCTCTCATATTCTCGTAGGTGCTCTGGTGTGACAGCAGGGCAGCCGATCCATGCTGGTGAGTGTGTTATAACTGCAATGTTGGTAATGAAATATGCATGTCATAGGTGAGGTGTAGGCCATGTAAACGTAACACACCTATGCATAATGCATGCTGTGCATGTTTGCTGTAAGATGTTGCACAGCTCAGTAATGTCAGTAGCTGCCTCACTGACATGCAATACACAGAGCATAAGACACAGTTGTGAAAACCCCGTACTGCACATTGGATAGGCATAGTTGCAACACCTGTACACAACATAACACATTTATCATACACAGTAAGCAAAGACATGCTACATATGGCGTAACCACACACCCGCTGTAAGGTCACACCTCAGTATCCCACATGTCATTCACACACACATGATGTACCTCGGGGTAGAGGCCTATCATGGGGCTGTGCAACACTCTTCAACACATAACACAGTCATGTTAGGCAATACTCTCTATTGGGCACCTCATACACCCATGTACAAAGTGGCTGTGTAATAGTGAATGTAGCCATGGCACTGCAGTTCAGGTACAGCATGCTAGGCAGTGGTCTGTCACACAGTAGTAGCCATGAGTGACCACAAGTTGCATGATGATGATGATGGCACATGGTAGTATACCCCATCCAGTTACAGTGATCACAGTACTACACATAGCGGTCTTTGCTTTGCACCTCATTGTTGTGTGTGTGCAAACATATGCACCTATGCACAATATGCATAGTGTTTAATGTTGCAGTCGTGTAGCATGCCATGTCATGGCTGGCACCAACATATCTGCAATATGTCCCACACTCACCATAACCACTGTACAATGGCCATGTCGAACATTGGGATTACTTCACATCTACATGCAACACTCATCCCATGTCTGTACATTGCATGCATTTGCTACACCTGTGCCCACTATTATTCACTATGGACACAGACACTGTAAGCAGACATGGCAATCTATGTGTCACACAGATAACACATGCAGCCGTGGTATGTATACCATTGAGTTATGGTGCACAGGACATGGCAGAGCAGATGATACTTGCACAGACATGTTGTGCCCATGTGCACATTGTGTTCCAGGGTGTAGTCAATCACTGAACAACTACACACATGCATCACACATGCATCACAGCCATGTATAATGTCATTAAATAGGGCCATCAACACTTGCACTGCATGGTCTTGAGCAACACATATTCTGCATGCTGACATGTGTGAGGTGACTGTTTGCCCTGCGATACTGTCACCCACCTTCACCCACTATTGTGTATGTGTTGGATTGCTGGTATGTGTGTGTGTGTGTATGTGCTGTGGTGAGCAGTGTATCTATGTTCATGTGTGCATTTGTGCATGTGTGCATGTGCTGATGTGTGCATGTGCTGATGTGTGCATGTGTCCATGTGTGCATGTGCTCATGTGTGCATGTGCTCATGTGTGTATGCATGCATGTGTGCATGTGTGCATGTGCTCATGTGTGCATGTGTGCATGTGTGCATGTGTGCATATGTGCATGTGTGCATGTGTACATGTGCTCATGTGTGCGTGTGCTCATGTGTGCATGTCTGCATGTGTGCATGTGTGCTAACATCATGTACAGATTGTGAAGTGTGTTTCCTGTCTTCCTTCCACAGGTGCTGAGTTAGGGGTGTCTGAATGCAGCAGGGAACCTGATGTCACTGCCACTAATAGTGGAGATGATGAGACATGTATTGTGGTACAGGAATGTCTGTCAGGGTCTGTCGTTGGTCCAGCAATCGACAGTACACAGTGTTCAACCCCATCTATGCGCACACTCATACTGCCAATACATCCCTCATCACCAATGGCCTTAGCTGAGGGACAGCATACAGTCAGCATTGACCAGGAGAGTGTGGTACCCATGGCACGTGCATCCCCTCACAGCAGCCATAGCCGGATTACTGGAATGGTACCACATAGGCGGATGTCCAGGGGTTCTCAGGGGAGCACCACTGAACGTATTGCCCCTGGCAGACGTGCCCCCAGAGGTATTACAACCTCCTGTATGTTCCGGGCTGTAATGCAGGCACAGGCAGGTATGGAACGGTACACCCAACAGGGACTAAGGGCGCAGAGGGCCCATTACACTGCTATCAATGACAGCATCCATGACCTTGCTGGTGCCATCCGGAATTACACCGAGGTCATTGATAGCCATTGGAGGGAGACATTAGATGTCCTCCACAATGTGTTAGCCATGAGCCAGGACTGTGCGGGATGATGGGCAGCCAACGCGGATGCATGCCAGCAACAGCATCAGCTGTCAGTCGTCGCGGATGGACCACGGATCACAGCCACTCCCGTAGTGGCAGTAGCAGCCCCAAGCAATTGTCCTACTAGACCATGTGCATGTGGCACTGGCAAGTCCCAGCAGGGACATGGGTCCAGTCATCAGACCTCTGCCTCTGATGATAGCACCCAGTCAGGGTTGGTACCTGATACTGCCCGTAGCACCCCTGCCAGGCACAGGTACCATATCCATGGCCAGAGATAGTGATCTGTAAGGCCTAGCAGGTACAGTCTGTGGCTGTCCCACAACTGCCCATATATGGCAGCCACATGGTGGAGTTGTGTGCATGCAGACACACACACATTAACCAAACAACTAGGGATCCCACATACACACACACATTACATCAACATTGGCCCATGCTGTACTGTTGTTCCTCACAAACACACACACACACACACACACACACACACACACACACACACACACACACACACACACACACACACACACACAGACATGTCAATTGGATGGGTCAATGTCGGGCTCTGGCAAACCAACAACACACCCTGTGCATATGATGACACCTGTGCCACCTCCTGTCATCTGTCACATTGATGCAGGAATAGGCTAACATGGTTCTGATGCACAGGGTGACATTATAGCAGTGTAGCAATAGTAGCACTTTGCCAACAGGAAAGTGTACTGATATCCTTGTAAGTATATCTGAGCAGGCATTATGCATCACAGCTCTGATAGTCATTGTAGCATTGTTTACACCAGTGCTAGGTCTGAGTATGTATTGCCCACCCATGTGCCACTTGGCTGAAGGGTACAGTGTTGCCAGTATGTGTTAGTGAGTGGACAGTACGTGTGTGATGTGTGCATTACTAATTAGCAGGTGTACATCTGTGAACATGGTGTGTGTGCACTGTCTGCATGTACGTGCATAGTGGACACATGGGATGTGTGACACACCCTGTTGTACACATTGTTAACATCTCATGGTATCTTTCGATGGCCAGTATGCATTCTACTACAGATATGTACTTACATGGGTACACGTGTGTATGACATGGGTTGACACTATGCTGTGGGTGATACTGTTATCTGTCAATGATCTGCAGTCTGGTAGTATACACCACCTCAACAGCATGACTATAACCAATCATTATATGATGTCCTGACAAATGACACACAGTTGTAGGGAACTCAGTAACAGTTGGATCCTTCCGGTACTATACTATAGCAGTAACCAGTGGTATTGACCGCCACACATTCCTGGTACCACACCTGTGTGGCATATAGCCCTCTTAGGTACATGCAAACACACTAGGGATATGTCCATCTACATCTGGACATGCATGTATTGGCCTATACTGCATTCCCTGCATGGGACGCATATCCTACACAATGGTATCATACAGACAGATACCTGTTGTCCAATACATGCTGTATAGTTGTAAGCCGACTATGGCATAGTCACCCACATTTACTAGACATACTATCCCGAGAGTACCACATAGGTGGTAGCCCTCAACATATATGTTGGGTACCAATGTGTACAGACATGTTATGTCATCTGTCCCTTGGTATCCACTTATCCATAGGTATTGTGTGGTACATCAGTGTTTCACATAACACATTAGGGGCCTGCATGCATATCCACAGGGCTGTTGTACACCTATAATGACTGTCCATTACTGCCAGTTGTTGTTGTGTATGAACATGTGTGACATATACCCCAGGCAATTACCCTCACTCACAGTACTCTATAGTATGTGTCATTGGTGTGTCTGGCACAGATGACCTTGGCCACGGATCACTACAGTGGCCGGGCTTGTTGCATACATACATATGTGACCTATGATCTGAGAAGCAGCGGCACAATCTGCTGAAGGAAACAAATGTATTCATGTAGTATGCAGGCTTCACACCTATGTACTGATTGAGGTCACATGTACACATATTCATTTGCCACGCAGATACCCAATGTGTGCAATGCACATACTGTTTTAATCATATGTCATACCGTAGTAAAAGCAAAACCAACACTGCATTGGTCACCTGTGGCACACACACACACACACACACACACACACACACACACACACACACACACACACACTCAGCGTTTAAACCTCTACTTAATTATGTTATGATACTAGAGAGATACGCATTAACACGGCATGCTATCTGCTTTCCTGGGTGGTTTCTGTTCTCCGGATATATTTGTAGGATGCTGACATCATCACACATTCCAAAGAGGGATGTACCTCTTTTATTGTGTTTTCCCAGTCTCCAAAAAGGCTACTCCTCACAAAGAAAATCACACACACCATCAGCAAGATTCAAGCCCCTAACTAACTATGTTATGATACTAGAGCGATACACAATAACACAGTGCGCTATATGCTTTATTGGGTGGTTTCTGTTCACCTGATATATTTGTAGGATGTTGACATCATCAGACATTCCAAAGAGGGATGTGCCTCTTTTAATGTGTTTTCCCAGTCTCATAAAAGGCTACACTTTCTCAAAGGAAATCAGATACATACACCCCCCCTCACACACACAGTCAGCACTTGCAGGATTCAAACCCCTACCTAACAATGTTATGATATTACAGAAACACACATTAACATGGCACAATACATGCTTGACTGGGTGATTTCTGTTCTCCTTGAACATTTGTAGGATGCTGACATTAGCAGACATTCCAAAAAGGGATGCACCTTTTTTAATGTGTTTTTCCAGTCTCCAAAAAGGCTACTCCTCTCAAAGAAAATCACACACACCGTCAGCCCTTGCAAGGTTCAAGCCCCTAACTAACTATGTTATGATACTAGAGAGATATACATTAACACAGCATGCTATATGCTTTACTGGGTGGTTTCTGTTCACCTGATATATTTGTAGGATGTTGACATCATCAGACATTCCAAAGAGAGATGTGCCTCCTTTAATGTGTTTTCCCAGTCTCATAACAGTCTAATTCTCTGAAAGGAAATTAGACACATACACACCCCCACAGTCAGCATTTGCAGGATTTAAACCCCAACCTAATTATTTTATGATATTAGAAAGACACGCATTAACACAGCACGCTATATGCTTTATTGGGTGGTTTGTGTTCACCTGATATATTTGTAGGATGCTGACATCATCAGACATTCCAAAGAGGGATATGCCTCTTTTAATGTGTTTTCCCAGTCTCCTCCTCTCAAAAGGAGCCACACACATACACACTATCAGCACTTGCAGGATTCAAACCACTACCTAACTATGTTATGATACTAGAGAGATACACATTAACACAGCGCGCTATATGCTTTAGTGGGTGTTTTTTTCTCCTGGTATATTTGTAGGATGCTGACATCATCAGACTGGACATGGGAATGTGTGTGCACTTTCTTTTATGCAATCCCAGGAATGATCCATGTGGGTCGGCAGGTATCAGCAGCTTAAACAGGACCCTGTGAGTCGCACCTTGTGTGATCTATCTGTGGACATATTGACATCCCTTCATATGTCAACACATATCTATGCACAGATTGTTGGTTTTGTGGATACGACATATGTCTGTGATGTTGATGAAGAGCTATGCAAAGTCTATGTGGGACATGTGTAGCTCTGTTCAGTGTTGTATGTCCTGGGTGGCTGCCTTGCAAACGGTGTAGCATGTTTGGGAACCATGATCTGCACATGAACATACCACAGTTGGTAGGGTTGTGTATTTGTCAGCTTCCAATAGCTCTGTTTATGACTTCAGCCATGATGCACTCCATGGCCTTGCAAATCAGACTTTATAGGCTTACTGGACAATATTTCCCATGGTGTGTTGTGCACCCACACTTGTGGGGAGTGCCATATGTTGCTGTAACACATTTGACGGTTCCAGACCCTGTGGAGTGGGTGAGGCTCAACAGACTGTTCAGGTGCAGGGTCTGTTTGTTCTGTAGTGCATGCATGACACATATTGGGAAACATTGTAATCCAATTGCTGCCATGCTTTTGGCTTTGAGGGGAGCTGGGCAGACATTCTACACGTGATATCTCCTGGTATGATGTCAGGGACTATCTTCAGTGGGAGGTGGTTTTATATATATATATGGGCCTGTCTGACAGCATGTCGGCATTGTCAGTAAGGTACAGTTGGCCCTGACTAAGGACATATATGAGTGTACATTACTATTTATGACATAGCTGAAGGACATGTCATGATTCTCAGTCTGGACTCCTTCTCAGCTACTCTTTACAAACCACCAACAAACCTGAGCACTAATCCCGATTATACTCATTTACGCACTTAACATCCTACTGATCCTTTGTGATCAGGCCACAGAGTATGTCATCATAACATACTGGCATGTCCAGGGGTCAGTTTCATGTGTACTCTCCAGTCCAGATAGTGAATATTGTGGTTATGACACAATGTCACATCTGCCTCATGTACACAAACAACCCTCTCCTCCTCCCAACACACTCAGATATATGTGAGAGATGCAACAATATTGACATACAGGAGGCTGAGCTCTCTTGACCCATGACTGGCATGGTCTATCAGGTGGTGGAGGTGACCACACACACCACATATCAGTCTAACATACACCGATAGCGGCAGCAATCAAACCACATTATCACACATACACATACTCGGAGGCTCTACATACACTCTGCCTAAGCAGCAGAGACCTCCAAAGCAGACACACAAACAACTGCTACCCCACTACAATGCCCACATATCACAAAGTTCACAATGTCAGTGTGCCACACAGTCACTGCCCTTCGGGCTAAACAACACACCTGCTACACATGTAATGGGTGACACTTAATGTCAGACACACGGACGTCCCACTCACCAGGACAAACAAGGGAATAGTCACTTAGAGCTGTCTCTCAGGTGCCAGGATCCACCACATAACACATGCACTCAGGTCACTCCAAAGCAAGTCCAGGACTGGCTCCATCATTGTCCATGCTGGTGCATACAACCTATGACATTCCTCCCTGGACCACATGACATGATACATAGAGGAACTCTCTGATCATGTAGCCCAGGCCGGTATGACCCTGACCTTGTCTAGCATCTTACACTCACCAGGTATGATGTCTCAGTATACCAACAAACTGATCACATTTAACAGTTGGCTAACATATTGGTGTTATTCAAAGGGGATACAGTGTCTGTCAGCCTGGGGTGACATGCTCGACATGCCACATAGCTTCCCTATGGACAGCTTGCATCTGTCACCCTCGGAAATTGAATACTGGCTAAGGCACTTGCTGCCACCATACTGCCTTATTTAAGTGGGGCTCAACAGACAGACCAACCTCCATAGACATTACAGAGTACATGACACTGAGGGTAATGCTGCTCAACACCAGATGTATTACCCTCACATTGACCACACTCAGGAATCTCCTCAGTATGGAAAATAGCAATATCTGTGCACTAACAGACACATGGTTCAGGCTCCCACATGCACACCAGCACTACCAGGTTATATTTCGTACCGTGCTTTCTGACCACATAACTCGGAATGGCCAACAGAAATAGGGGGAGTATCCATATACATCACAGGTACACATACCTCCGGGTTGGTAGCACTGCACAAAGCATCACAAACCATACATATGCACCTAACATTGTGCAAATCTGCCTTTTGGTTTGTTGCTTGCTACAGACCACCCTCCCAAACTCAGGAACCACACTCATCTTTCCGGGGAACACTGGACAATATGACGGTCTCCCCAAACACCATTATATTGGGTGACGTCAAATACACACACATTGACTGGGGATAGTACTCAGGCCCCAACACACTCACCCAACAGTTGCTACAATTTGTAAACTCATATGCTATGGCACAACTGGTCAACACACTCACAAGATGGGACAACATATTGCACATGATCATCACCAACATGGGGACTCTATGTTCCACACCTGTGATATACCCCTCATTGGTAAGGACAGAACATACTTTATCTCACTGGACATCCATATCCCGTCCCCACACCCATCCTGGGAAATCTTGGTGAACTTCCCAAACGCAAACGTCACACTTCTCCATACCACGGTGGTATCCTTCAGAGACCCTGGATCAGTGGTTCGATATCAGGGTTACTGCAGGATTTGTACCCACAGAATGGCGTACAGCGATAGTGGTCCCGCTCCACTGAATACTGCCATAACAGACCACAGACAATATCGGCCTATAGGGCTAACTACCCTGTTCTGCAAAGCTATGGAGCGTATTGTAATGGTACTCATGCTCATAGACATGGGAAACCTACAGACACTGGGTCATACACACTACAGCATTGTTGTGGGCAGATCTTGCCTGTTGGACCTGTTTGTATTCTTTAAACAGTTACCAGGTCCATCAGTGTTGGGATGGTTGTCCACACAACCTGCCTGGACCTTACACAACCCTTCAACACAATACCCCACATAGCCATTATGCATAGGCTCACCGGCAACAATATTGACACATATCTCACTTGATGGATTGCTACCCGGATCAGCGATAGCACCCACATGCTCCGTGTTGCAGTTGCCATGTCTGACTATACACCAGTTACACATGGCATCCCACAAGGCTCAGTCCTGGGACCTCTCTTGTTCAGTATATATTTGTGTGATGTACAGGCTATCACAGGAGGGATATGGCTGCCCATGTTTGCAGATGACTGCAAACTCGGTGCCATAATCAACTCTCCAGCTGGCACATGCATACTCATACAGGGTCTTACAGAGATAGGATTACTGGTGCCAGAGCCATGGCCTACGGTTACATGCCATTAGTTGCATAGTCATCCCCTTTGAGAATGACAACATGCCCACACATTACCACATAGGTAGTAGTCCATTACATACGGTAGTAGTTATTATGGGTTTGGGGACATGACCTGTTCCTACTCTTGCCTTTGACAATCACATTGCCAAAGTGGATAGACAGTACTTCTACATAGCCCATCATATCCCACATGGTTTCACATGTTGATCACGTGTGGTCATTGTGCCCCTATACTCATCACAACCATGCTTGGTTACTATGCCACATTTGGGTTGTACCTTACCCGACACCTGCAGCAAATGTAATGGCCACAAATGTTACTCATCAAGCAGATGTAGGGACTCACATGGATGCCCTGCACAGTTCAGATACATTAACTCCAGCTCTACTCAGTCACTTACCACCTACACGGATGTGTTGTGTGCCTGTAGTTTAAGGCAATATCTGACCCAGACTTAATGGACATGCTCCACCTCCGGATATCCAACCCCCTTGGAGCTACACACTCAAGGGACATATACCTCAGCACAGATGTTGATAGGACATGCTGGGGGGGGACAGATTATTATCTGTAAGGCTCCACTCACTGCAGAGTGTAGTCCCAGTTTTGCATAAGCAGAGCCACCCACTGACCACCTACAGGTGACATCTTGACAAGTGGATGGGTGATCGTATGTGTACCCATGGGATATCTTCTGGGTCCCTGCTAGACAGAGGCACAATACACTAAATGTAAATGGGATATCTTGTGTGACCTACTATTCACGGGCTCAGTGTTCTTATTTGACTGGGTCGCAGCAGACAAACACACTCTGGCTATGCTTGAACATGCACTAGGGCAGATAGCCTAGTATCAACCTCTGAACCTATGACAATGTTCATGATGCGCAATGTTTATTGCCGATACTGTTTGCAGGATTTATCACCTTTCTTTCTCACTTTCTATGAACCGCTTAAGTATCTGCAGAACATATTTGATTATGACAGGGTTCCATTATATTATATACGTGTTTGTTGTCATATAAGTGTGTGCACAGGGCAGATTGCTGGATAGTGAGAGGTTCCTGGGTTAACACATGCAACTGCCTGATATGTGTGGCCCACTGCTGTACTCCAATATGGCCTAAGTGCGTGAGCATGCCCAGTTCAGACTGTCAGTGTTCTGTTGCCTGACATCTGTCTCATGTATTCATGTGTGAGCATGCCCAGTGTGACCTTTCTTTATGTTGCTGTCTGAGGTCCACTACATTTGTTGATGTATGTGTACATGTCCAATATTAACATTTGTACTGTGTGTGTTGAAAGTCAGGTTCTATTCTTACTGCAGGACTCACTTTTGTGTCATGACTCAACAGGGATTATGCTGTGCCTGCAGGGTTTACATGGAATACTTTGCATAGACTTATCAACATTTCTTCATACAAGTTAGCCACTGCAATACTGTCATGGTTTAGTGGTTCACTACTCTGACTATAGTGCACAGTATTCTGGGTTCGAGGACCATCATTGCTTATGTTTTTATACAGAGCAGACCAGACTGCTTAAGGGCCAGTAGAGCAACTATGAGCATGTTGGCTTTTGTTCAGCTATGCCCTACTTAGACCCAGCTTGTCCAACATTGCTCAATATTAACCATCATTGCTGGACGTTGGCCAATATTACTCAACATTGACCACATTTGTACTAGTTGGTGTGTGCGATTTGGTTTACATATACCCCATAGTGGTAAATGCTGTTTAGCACTGCTTTATATTGCTTAACACATGGCAATCATGCTTCAGGTATTGATGCAGGGCTGCCTATGTCGGATGCACATACTACACTCTCTATACATGTTTGACTGAAGGTAGTGTAAACGTAGGCATCCCTTTTACTATATGTGTGGGTCAGAGAGCGGTATCATTTCCAGAGTTCCTACTGAGCCAGTGTATGTGCTATGCATTGCCTCTTTGCCAAGGCCAAGGCATACTGGGCATGCCTCCTTCTGCCTACTGTGGCAGGCTCAGGTTGTTTCTCCTCTGAGTCACGCTCTACCTGTGATGGCCCTGGCAATGGTGGGGGGGGGGCTGTTTGGCCCAGGCTTATGCTGGTCCTGCTGCAGCTGTTTTCACAGGATCATATTATGTAGCATACCACATACCATGACAATTTGTGTATATGTAGTTGGTGAGTACTGCAAGGCTCCACCAGATGTGTCCAGGCACTGGAACCATGACTTGAGCAGCGCAAAAACACGCTCGATTACATTTCGTGTTTGGGCGTGTGCCTCATTATGGCGTTCCTGTTCTGGTGTGTGTGCGTTTCTGATGGGTGTCATCAGCCATGGCTCTAGTGCATAGCCAGCATCCCCCACAAGGTGTCCATGTGGGATGTCCCCACTGGCAAATGTCTGGTACAGCTGTGTCAGATGCCAGATATGGGAATCATGGTAGCTTCCATGGCAGCCAGCACACACATTCAGTATTATGCCCTGGGCATCACACACGACCTGCAGTTGATGGAGGGGAAGCCCTTGTGGTTGAAGTAGACCCTACCCCGCTCACCAGCTGGTGCTTTGCTGCATAAGTGCATGCAGTCTATTGCACCCACTACCTTAGGGTATTCCACTATTTGCTGGAAGAGATGCATATTGCTGGCCAGTACCTCACGGGAATTGGGGAAGTATACATGATCACCGACATGTGCTGACATGGCATCCACGAACTGGTGCAGTATCCTGGATGCTGATGCCTGTGATATTCCCATCATATCACCAGTTGGTCTCTGGAAGGTACCTGCTGCTAATATTCGTAGGCCAACACATACCTTAGTTTCCACTGGGATGGGTTTCCCTCTGTTGGTTCTGTGTGTGAGGCATGACCTGCACAGATCAACAATTTGCTGCAAGATGTCTCTGTTCACTCTATAGCGCTCCACTATCTCCAGCTCATGTAGCCCCTGGTAGGTTACCCTGGGCCTGTACATTCTTCTCCGTCTCCTCACTGTGGGTTGTCCAGCAGCATTTGCATCATCACCACCCTCAACATGTTGCATATGTCGCCTTATAACAGCAATGGCAGCCCCAAACATTTTTTGCCTCAGTACAGCTTTTTCAGTTTTCACTGCTATTAGCTTACTGCAGTGTTGCATTGTCTCTTGAGAGAAACATAATGAACTGTTGTTTGCAGTGTTTTAAGTGCTGGGCTGGGCTGGGCTAGTGTTCTGCCTGGGTAATTGCCTGATTCTGATTGTTTTCACCTGCTAGCTCTGCTAGTACTCCCTGGTAACTTCCCTACTATTTGGTGTGCTTCCTTTTTCCTTTCTGTTTCCTGAGGGGGGAGCACCGTGCACACAAGTGCAAACACGCGCACAGCAGCTAACATGCACACACACATGCTTACACAGACTAAAACCTGCTTATTCTTGTTAAAACATGCGCACACCAGCGCAAATGTACTTACAACTGTTTACACAGCTTTACATATGCTTACTCAAGCTTACATGCACGCACACACGCTAACACGTGCGCACACTGTCTTACTCGGGTTTACTGGCGTGCACACATGTGCATGCACGCTCAGCAAGAAACTTTGGTGTTATTCACGGTGTACACCTTCCATTTCTTGACTTTACCTGGCCTACCTGTTGACATACCTCTTTCAATAATATGTAATTGTCGGCTGACACATGACACTTTGCTCCAATGAGCTTCACTCCTTTCATACATACCCCCCTCATGATGTTACCTATCTTCTACTCTGTTACTCCCCTTATCTTACTCCTACAATCCACTGACTTTGCTCATTTCCTATGTAAACTTGCAATTCGCTATCCTAACTCTCATTTGCATAGGATTGCCTACTAATGCTTGGTTACATCTCTTAGACTGAGCTTCCCCCCTTAGCAACCTCTACTCAGTGGCCATGTTGTCTTCAGCCTGCCATTCACTTGCATTGTAAATTCATTTTAGCTATAAAATCCACATTTGTGGATCTTAATTATTAATTTTCTAGTTTTTAGTGCATAGCTCGTTTGTGCGGCGCTGCACTACGGTTAAACCCTGGAGATCGGGATGAAAAAAAAACTTATTTCATTTCTATTTTGAATCACTTCCCATTCTCAATGGCCATATTTTTGGCCATTGGCATGCTTTCTCCTGTAAATACATGCTTTTTTTGCAGCTGTCACAGCTCCGTTTTGCTATTTGCAGAACCGTATTCAGTTATCAACTGAGTACATTTCTACAAATAACACTACTCCTACTCAGACAGGTTCGGGTTTCCTGGATCGCAAATTGACCTAATTTGCATAGCTTTCACCTGCAATTGATGTAATTTGCATATCCAAGCCCTGTCCATGTAGGACTAGTTTAAAGAGCTCTGTTACACTACCCTACCGGCTCTTCCTGGATTGCTCGGCGGACATGTTGGCTGCATGGAGTCTTACTCTACTCTTAGACTCCGTGCAAGCCTTCGTGAATCTGGCCCAATGTTTTATTTTACCATCATGTTGTGGGTGACCTGTTTTTAATATGGAAAGGAGACCAATTAATGTCTGAGAAGATTTAAGAATATATTTCAAACACCTACCACTTTTTGTAAAATTCAAAGTTACTATGTCATTTGATAAAATAGAATTTTTTGATATAACAATAATAAAAAAATGAAGAAGGGACTTTGGAGACCACTATACATAAGAAATAGCATAGACCCAGGCCACACATTTAAGAATGTGACTAAGAACCAATTCCTTAGAGTAGCAAGATTAAATACTATTGATTCAATTATGGTTAACCAAATAAATCTAACTATGAAAGATTTTGTTGACCGAGGATATAATTATAATGAGGTGATGCATATATATTATGATACTCAATGTCATATAGTTAGGAAAACCTTTAGTTCTAGGAACACCTTAGATGTATTGACCAAACAAAGATTGGATGAGTTAAGATGTGCACTAACATATAATAAAAATACATCTGCTGTTAAAAGAATAATTTCTAGACATTGTAATATTTTGTGGGACATAACTGAACTTAAACATATGATAAGTGAACAACTTCATTTCACATATAAGAAACAAAAGAACCTTAAGAACATCTTATGCTACAAGGAGCAGCCTAAGATATGGTTCAAAAGACAACACATTAAAAAAGGAATATATAAATGTGAAAATTGTAAATTTTGCATGTATATTAATATGGAAAAATCCATTCACTTAGCTAGTAATAGAAATATAATATTAAAAGCATATGGGAACTGTAATATCAATAATCTTGTATATCTGGAAATATGTATAAAATGTGGCTCATACTATCCTGGGAAAAGCAATCAGTAATTAAAATAATGTATTTATGGCCATGTCTGAGACATAAATACTAAACAGAACACAAATGCTTTATATAAACATATTCTAGAAAATGGTAATAACCATATGCTTAAATTTAACATACTGGAAGGATGCATAGCAGAAATATGAGGTGGTGATGTTGTATTGAAAACTAAACTAGCAGAGATGAAGTGTATAATTCAGCTCATAGCTCATATACTACCAGGTCTTAATGACATTGTCCCTTTAAAACTTTGATGAAACACAAGCATAATTGTATCTGATTTACATAATTAATATGTTGTGTGACTGTTTTTAAGTATATAAGCTACTTTAATCTTGTTCTTAGTGTTTAACAACCGAGCAAGCCTGTAGGGTGAAAGTTTTTAACTTGCATTTAATTGAAAATAAACGCTTGTCATGGTTGCAGTGACTTTGATTTTTTGTTTTATTTCATTATTGTGGAGTCATCTGAATTTGTTGGTGGTTTATTCACTTGTTTTCTGTGAACTATGTGTCAACTTTGCAGAGTCTACACAAATGTCAACAGTGTATCTTACCTTTGCTGATGAGATTGCAGTGTAATGGAATGCTATTGTCAAGTAACTACAGCTGTTAGTGGAAAGGGTACTCTCCTCATGTCCTACTTTATGAGGTTGGGTTTTCAACAGGTCTGCCACAGTGATGACAGTGCATAGAGCCTTAAATCCATCACAACATGGTACTGCAGATCATAATAGTGCAGGTATTAATGTAATGCTTTTTTCTTTGTTATCACAGGTGATTGGGGGAGGTTGGTCTCTCTCCCCTACACATCCTGTTGTCAGTGTTTCCTCAGACTTTGATGATGATGGTGGCCACAATGAGGCACAGGTGGAGGCTTTGGGGGCTGAATCTGTCCCAGAAGTTGACATCCCACTTCTGCCCTCATTGTCACTGCACACGGTTAGTATGCCCATACATACCTGGTCCCCAGAGGCCACAGATATTGGTCAATAAGAGGGTGGGGACATTGAACAGGAAAGTGTGGCAACTATGACTCCAGTGAGTGTAGACACTGGCCATAGTCAGAGACCTGGCAAGGTCACACACAGGTGGATTGACAGGGGTGCTTATAAGAGGCCTGCTCTCTGTCCACCACCTGTTGCAGGTGTCACATCACTGGTTACTCAGTGCATGTTTTGGGGCACAGGCATGTTCTGTACAGAACACAAGATGTATGCTTAGGGGCATGGATGCAGCACAGCCTGACATCCTTACTGCCTCCACTGCATTGAAGACACCCTAGATTAGTTGACTGATGCAGTGGACAGAAGGTGGGCTGACACAGTGTCTGTCCTGGACTGTACATTGTCGGTGCTGGAACATGTAGTTGGAATTAAGCATTGGATTCGTGGATGTAGGTCAGCAACCCCATCTGCTGAAAGTCTACATGGACGTGCACAATCATGCTCCTGTAGTGGAAGTGCATCCAGCGATACTGTGAGCAGTGTACTGTCCACACCACAATATGGCAGGCCATGGGCTATTGGTCCTGTATGTTCCTGTGGGGAACACAGTCCCAGCAGACAGAAGTCATCATCAGCTTCTAGCACCACTTCTGACCTTGGGCATGGAGGTGCCAGTGCAAATCCTGGCAGAGCCGTTTCCTGTGTTCGGGCCTGGAGATGATGGACTGTCAACTCTACCATGTACAGTCCAAAGCTGTCCAACATACACACATGAGGGGTTGGCACTGAGCTTGACTGTGTACATGCACACACTCACACACTACTGTCAAACACAGGTCACCTACAGACACAGATGGCACCTTTCCATGGTCCATCTTACCTGCTTTCCTTCCTGACTCATACACATACTGTCAACTGTGGGGGTCAGCCTAGGCCTCCTGCTCCCCCACACAACACCCTGTGCAAGTGATGATACCTGTGCCACATCACTGTCATCCTCGCCATCAATGCAGGAAAATGAAGTTATGTGTCTGATGCAGTGGGTGACTATATTACTTAACATTTACTTGTGTCATTACAGTGTTGTTTTGCTATGCCACTTGTAGTGGTTACCAAAAGATACTGCATGCTGGCATTTGTCATGAGTATGCCACATACTTTTGTGCACTTTATTTTGTATGATGTCGTAATGGCTGTTTAGTTACACAATGACAGGTGTGTCATGGACCTGTTTATGTTTCTGTTCCAGGAGTCTGTTGGGATAAACTACGGATAAACAGTGGCAATAAAGCAGCACAGGAAGGCATGTCAGGACAGCAGAAATATGTCTTCAGCAAGGTACAGCACTATAAGTGCATGGCTCCATAAGTTCATATATGTGTAACAGGCTAACAAGGAAAAGGGCGGCATTCAGTATACTCATGCATCCCTAATCTGTGAAAAGATCTGCTACCCTTGATAACTGTCACCAGGGTTTTGAGAACTAACACATCTAGAGACTGTGGTGATAGATATGACTCATCTACAAATATCCTATGTCCAGTACAGACAGTTGCCTGACACTAGCAATGATTGTCATGTTCTGCATCCCATCTGGTAACCTGCACATGAAGTGTGTCACAGCAGATGTGTGCTTCACATGCATGGGGGGGGGGGGCTGTTTCATATAGGGTGTACTGTGTGATTTACATACCTGTCTCTCCAGCATGCACTATATATAGCACATTGATGTTTTGGGTATTAAAACAGGTGAGACATGTGTCAGTCCAGTCATGGACACGTGGGAGGTACACAGTGGGATCTGACTCCTCCCTGTATGGAGCCATAGACAACCCTTCCAAAGCATTTATGAGACAAATTACACATGTATGGCAATGACATGGACTCCATAGGACATGTTATCTACACTATGTATTGGTGTACATGGAACCTGTGTGGCTACTACAGTTGTACAATATGGCTGTGTAGTGACATGGCAAGGGTGCCTTTGCACTCAATGATAGGTGTGATGACTACCACATTCAGTATAGCAGTGACAATATGGGATTTGCATCTCAAATCGGTATGCATCCCCAAATCTTTCCGATCATTGTAAGTCAAAGGCAACATTACTCTCTGTCCATAACTCCATGTGTAATGGCTCAACTGTGTGTTGTGTGCAGACAGTACAATATTTTGCAGGGATGGATGATTTCCCACAGGATAGTATTGTACAGTCGTTGGCATTTAGTGTTTGCCAGTGGCTCAGACAACAGGTGACTGTGTCTTAGACCATCCTGGATAACTGATGGTTCTGTGTGGGATTCTGTGACAGCTCCTGATATGCAATCATCTTCTAATGTACTCAGTCAGAGGTCACTGACAGTGGCTGTGACTGCAGAGAGGGGAAAGGTAGAAGTGTTATGCCAGCAATGGAGGATGAAGAACTCAACTGGTGACTGGCATCATTGTAGCATAGGTCTTCCAATGCTATGCTCCCAGAGTATGACTGGCAGACACTTGTCTATCCACCAGCTGACATAACACACTGTACATAACATGCACAGTTTCCAGCATGGCCTGCTTGACTAATATTGTCATGCACCTTGTCATGCCATGGTTGCTGGAGTGAGACTTTGTCCAACATCCATTGCATAGTATAACAGTCAAAGGGCTCTGCTGGTTGCAGTTGGTAGGCATGATCTGGTCTTGAGCAGGCGTAACAGTGTGTCATCCAGTTTCAGTAGGTGTACGATAGTGTTAGTGCTCGTATCCATGTTAACTCCTGTTGTGGCATTTCAGATGACACAAGTCAGAGATCTGGGGACACTGCTTGGCACTACATGCTAGTTGTCCTCTGTGCAAGTAAGTATTTCTGCTACTTGCAGCATGTTGCAAGAAGAGGATCATGCAGGGTGTCTGTACACAGCACAGACAAACACTTTAAAGAAGTGTAATATCAACACACTGTGTTGCTTAGTCATGCTGCAGCTCACTTGTCCAAAGGATGATCCAGGTCCTTACCTACAATGCCTTGCAGCAGTGCTGTGACATCCCCACATGGGCACCCAACGTACTGCATCGTGTGTATGTACCAATATGGGTGACCACTACAGTCCCCCCAATGTGAGGTCCTCCCTGGGGGATGTGGCCACAGATCAGTCTCCTTAGAACTACTATGTACCCCCCTTGCAGACAATACAGCCATATATGTCAAGAAAGTGATTTATTACCTCATGTGGGATGGTTGACAAAGCGTGACTGTGCCTCCCCCTTCAGATGGGATAGGAAGGTATGCAGACCGCTACACTCATGAAGGTATGCAGAGCTCTACACCCATGCATTATGTCAGCATCATTACAACTGCATGAACTCAGCTGTATGGGACAAGAGTGAAACAGACTTATCATGGCTCAGCAAACCTGACTAGTGGACAACTGCCCTTAGTAGGCTGAGCAATAGCAGGTGGACATTACTGTGTGACAGTTGGGGTGAGGGTGCCCCCCTAACATGCAGGCACAACTTCCTCAGCTAAAAGAAGCACATAATGTTGCTATGATTTTGTGTAGACACAGTAAGTGACAAAACTAGCCACCCACACAAAGCAGAACCACAATGCACAGTGTATTTAAATGTGTAACCTCAAAGGACAGGCCCAGATTGTCGCTGACCACAGACATCATGAAGCCACATATGATGGGTCTGTACTCATAATATAAGAAATGCTTGAAAGGCACCAACAGGAGAAACCAAAATAAACTGGAATTGGCACCAAGGTTTATCACACTATAAGCTCCATACTCAAAACTGTCAAAAACACTTTTATTAAGAAAACAAGTTAAGCACTTTCATCCCTCAAAACATACTGGGACTTCATTAAAACAATCAGAGTGTCAAAAGAACTCCGTTTATAACAAAATATCTTCTCATTCTTCATTTAAAGCAATTAAATCAGAAAATTGTTGGTATTTAAAAAGAGTCTGGGCCGGATTCACGATGGCTTGCACTGAGTCTAAGAGTAGAGTAAGACTCCATGCAGCCATCATGTCCGACGAGCGATCCAGGAACAGCCTGTAGGGGCATGTAAGAGAGCTCCTAAAATGGCTCTTGCACAGACAGGGCTGGGACATGCAAATAACCTCAATTGAAGGTGAAAGGCATGCAAATGAGGTAGATTTGCAATTCAGGAAACCCGAACCTGTCCGAGTAAGAGCAGTGTTATTTGCAGAAATGTACTCAGTTGACAACTGAGTACCATTCTGCAAAAAGCAAAACGGAGCCGTGACAGCCCCAAATAAAGGTTGCATCCAGTGCAGGAAGCATGCCAATGGCCAAATATATGGCCATTGGAAATGTTCCCTGATGCAGAATTAAAATAAAAATATTTTTTTATGCCGATTTCTGATGTTTAAGTGTAGCGCAGCACCGCGCAAATGGGCTGCACTCTATAAACCAGAATACTAAAAATTATAACCCACAAATGTGGATTTTATAGAAATTGTTAATGTACAATGCAAGGGAATGGCAGGCTGAAGACAACATGGCCACCGAGTAGAGGTTGCTAAGGGGGGAAGCTCAGTCTAAGACATGTAACCAAGCATTAGTAGGCAATCCTATGTAAATGAGTGTTAGGATAGTGAATCACTCATTTACATAGCAAATGAGCACAGTCAGTGGAGTATAGGAGTAGGATATGGGGAGTAACAGAGTAGAAGATAGGTGACATCACGAGGGGAGTATGTTCGAAAGAAGTGAAGCTCATTGGAGCAGAGTGGCATGTGTCCGCTGTCAGTTAGACATCACGGAAAGAGGTGTGTCAACAGGTAGGCTAGGGAAAGCCAAGAAATGGAAGGTGTATACTGTGGATAACACCATTTCTTGCTGAACATGCATGCGCACGTGTGCACGTGTGTAAATGCGAATAAGACAGAGTGCGCGCGTGTAAGCGTGAGTGCTCACGTTTAAGCTGGAGTAAGCATGTATAAGGCTGTGTAAAGAGTTGTAAGCATGTTTGCACTGGTGTGCACTTGTTTTAACCTGAATAAGCAACTTTAGTCCATGTAAGCATGTGTGCGCGCGTCTTAGTTGCTGTGCTCGTGTTTGCGCTTGTGTGCGTGGCGCTCCCCCCTGAGGAATCAGAAAGGAAAAAAGAAGCACAACAAATAGTAGGAAGCTACCAGGGAGTACTAGCAGAGCTAGCAGGTGAAAACAATCAGAATCAGGCAATTACACAGGCAGTACACTAACCCAGCCCAGCCTAGCACTTAAAACTCTGCAAACAGTCCATTATGTTTCTCACAAGAGACACTGCAGTAAGCTAATAGAAATGAAAACTGAAAATGCTTTACTGAGACAAAGAATGTTAGGGGCTGCCATTGCTGTTATAAAGTGACATATGCAACATGCTGAGGGTGGTGACAATGGAAATGCTGCTGGACAACCCACAGTGAGGAGACAGAGAAGAGTGTACAGGCCCAGGGTAACTTACCAGGGGCTACATGAGCTGGAGATAGTGGAGCGCTATAGAGTGGACAGAGACCTCCTGCAGCAAATTGTTGAGCTGTGCAGGCCATGGCTCACACACAGAACCAACAGAGGGGAACCTATCCCAGTGGAAACCAAGGTATGTGTTGGCCTAAGAATATTAGCAACAGGTACCTTCCAGAGACCAACTGGTGATATGATGGGGATATCACAGGCATCAGCATCCAGGGTACTACACCAGTTCCTGGATGCCATGTCAGCACATGTCGGTGATCATGTATATTTCCCCAATTCCCGTGAGGTATTGGCCAGCAATATGTGTCTCTTCCAGCAAATAGCGGAACACCCTGAGGTAGTGGGTGGAATAGACTGCACGCACATATGCATCAAAGCACCAGACGGCAAGTGGGGTAGGGTCTACTTCAAATGAAAGGGCTTCCCCTCCATCAACTGCTAGGTTGTGTGTGATGCCCAGGGCATAAAACTGAATGTGTGTGCAGGCTGCCCTGGAAGCTACCATGATTGCCATATCTGGCATCTGACGCAGCTGTACCAGACATTTGCCAATGGAGACATCCCACACGGTCACCTAGTGGGGGATGCTGGCTATGCACTGGAGCCATGGCTGGCTGATGACACCCATCAGAAATGCACACACACCTGAACAGGAATGCCATAATGAGGCACACACACAAACACGTAATGTAATAGAGCGTGTGTTTGGGCTGCTCAAGTCACGGTTCTGGTGCCTGGACACATCAGGTGGAGCCTTGCAGTACTCACCAACTACATGTACCCAAATTGTCATGGTATGTGCTATGCTACATAACAACCCCCCCACCATTTCCAAGGCCATCACAGCAGAGCGTGACTTGGAGGAGAAACAACCTGAGCCTGTCCCAGTAGGCAGAACGAGACGTGCCCAGTATGCTTTGGCCTTGGCAAAGTGGCAATGCATAGCACATACACTGGCTCAGTAGGAACTCTGGAAATGATACCCCTCTCTGACTCACACATAAAGTAAAAGGGATGCCTAAGTTGACACTATCTGCTTCCAAACATGTGCAGGGAGTGTAGTATGTGCATCCAACATAGGCAGCCCTGCAGCACCACCTAAGGCATGAATGCCATGTGTTAAGCAATATAAAGCAGTGCTAAACAGCAATTACCACCATGTAGTATATGCAAACAAAATTGCAAACACCAACTAGCACAGCAGTGGTCAATGTTCAGTAATATTGGGCAACATCCAGCAATGTTGGTGAATATTGAGCAATGTCAGACAAGCCTGGTCTAAGTAGGGCAAAGCTGAACAAAAGCCAACATGCTCATATTTGCTTAACAGGCCCTTAAGCAGTCTGGTCTGCTCAGTATGAAAATATAAAGCAGTGATGGGTCTTGAACCCAGGATACTGTGCACTATAGCCAAAGCACTGAAACACTAAACCATGACAGCATTGCAGTGGTCCACATCTATGACGGAGTGTTGATAAGTCTATGCAAAGCATTCCATGGAAACACTGTAGGCACAGCATAATCCTTGTTGAGTTATGACACAAAGGTGAGTCCTGCAGTGAGAGCAGAACCTGACTTCCAACACACACAGTATAAATGTTAATACTGGTCATGTTCGCACATGTCAGCAAATGTAGTGGACCTCAGATAGCAACATACTGAAGGTTCACACTGGGCATGCTCACACACTTTAATAAATGAAAAAAATGTCAGGAAACAAAACATGTAATGTCAGAACTTGGCATGCTCACACACTTAGGCTATGTCTGAGTACAGCAGTGGGCCACGCATATCTGGCAGTTGCATGTGTTAGCCCAGGAACCTGTCACTATACAGAAATCCGCCCTGTGCACACAGTTATATCACAACAAACACATCTATAATATATACTCCATAGTGGTAAATGCTGTTTAGCACTGCTTTATATTGCTTAACACATGGCAAGCATGCCTCAGGTATTGATGCAGGGCTGCCTATGTTGGATGCACATACTACACTCCGTATACATGTTTGACTGAAGCTAGTGTCAATGTAGGCATCCCTTTTACTATATGTGTGGGTCAGAGAGAGGTATCATTTCCAGAGTTCCTACTGAGCCAGTGTATGTGCTATGCATTGCCTCTTTGCCAAGGCCAAGGCATACTGGGCATGCCTCCTTCTGCCTACTGGGGCAGGCTCAGGTTGTTCCTCCTCCGAGTCATGCTGTACCTGTGATGGCCCTGGCAATGGTGGGGGGGGCTGTTTAGCCAAGGCCTATGCTGGTCCTGCTGCAGCAGTTTTCACAGGATCATATTATGTAGCATAGCACATACCAGACAATTTGGGTACATGTAGTTGGTGAGTACTGCAAGGCTCCACCAGATGTGTCCAGGCACTGGAACCATGACTTGAGCAGCCCAAACATGCGCTCGATTACACTTCGTGTTTGGGCGTGTGCCTCATTATGGCACTCCTGTTCTGGTGTGTGTGGGTTTCTGATGGGTGTCATCAGCCATGGCTCCAGTGCATAGCCAGCATCCCCCACTAGGTGTCCATGTGGGATGTCCCCATTGGCAAATGTCTGGTACAGCTGTGTCAGATGCCAGATATGGGAATCATGGTAGCTTCCATGGCAGCCAGCACACACATTCAGTATTATGCTCTGGGCATCATACATGACCTGCAGTTGATGGAGGGGAAGCCTTTGTGGTTGAAGTAGACCCTTAGACCCTACCCCGCTCACTGGCTGGTGCTCTGATGCATATGTGTGTGCAGTCTATTGCACCCACTACCTTAGGGTATTCCGATATTTGCTGGAAGAGATGCATATTGCTGGCCAATACCTCACAGGAATTGGGGAAGTATACATGATCACCGACATGTGCTGACATGGCATCCACGAACTGGTGCAGTACCCTGGATGCTGATGCTTGTGATATTCCCATCATATCACCAGTTGGTCTCTGGAAGGTACCTGTTGCTAATATTCTTAGGCCAACACATACCTTAGTTTCCAATGGGATGGGTTCCCCTCTGTTGGTTCTGTATGCGAGGCGTGGCCTGCACAGCTCAACAATTTGCTGCAAGACATCTCTGTCCACTCTATAGCGCTCCACTATCTCCAGCTCATGTAGCCCCTGGTAGGTTACCCTGGACCTGTACATTCTTCTCCGTCTCCTCACTGTGGGTTGTCCAGCAGCATTTGCATCACCACCACCCTCAGCATGCTGCATATGTCACCTTATAACAGCAATGGCAGCCCCTAACATTTTTTGCCTCAGTACAGCTTTTTCAATTTTCACTGCTATTAGCTTACTGCAGTGTTGCATTGTCTCTTGAGAGAAACATAATGAACTGTTGTTTGCAGTGTTTTAAGTGCTGGGCTGGGCTGGGCTAGTGTTCTGCCTGGGTAATTGCCTGATTCTGATTGTTTTCACCTGCTATCTCTGCTAGTACTCCCTGGTAACTTCCCTACTATTTGGTGTGCTTCCTTTTTTCTTTCTGTTTCCTGAGGGGGGAGCACCATGCACACAAGCGCAAACATGCGCACAGCAGCTAACAAGCACACACACACATGCTTACACAGACTAAAACCTGCTTATTCTTGTTAAAACATGCGCACACCAGCGCAAACGTACTTACAACTGTTTACACAGCTTTACATATGCTTACTCAAACTTACACGCACGCACACATGCTAACACGTGCGCACACTGTCTTACTCGGGTATAGTGGCACGCACACACGTGCATGCACGCTCAGCAAGAAACTTTGGTGTTATCCACGGCGTACATCTTCCATTTCTGGACTTTACCTGGCCTACCTGTATTATTTCAATAATATGTAATTGTTGGCTGACACATGACACTTTGCTCCAATGAGCTTTACTCCTCTCATACATACCCCCCTCGTGATGTTACCTATCTTCTTCTCTGTTTCTCCCCTTATCTTACACCTACACTCCACTGACTGTACTCATTTCCTATGTAAACTTGCGATTTACTATCCTAACTCTCATTTGCATAGGATTGCCTACTAATGCTTGGTTACATCTCTTAGACTGACTTCCCCCCTTAGCAACCTCTACTCAGTGGCCATGTTGTCTTCAGCCTGCCATTCACTTCCATTGTAAATTCATTTTAGCTATAAAATCCACATTTGTGGATCTTAATTATTAATTTTCTAGTTTTTAGTGCGCAGCGTGTTTGTGCGGCGCTGTGCTACGGTTAAACCCTGGAGATCGGGATGAAAAAAAAAACTTATTTCATTTCTATTTTGAATCACTTCCCATTGTCAATGGCCATATTTTTGGCCATTGGCATGCTTCCTACTGTAAATAAATGCTTTTTTTGCAGCTGTCACAGCTCCAATTTGCTATTTGCAGAACCGTACTCAGTTATCAACTGAGTACATTTCTGCAAATAACACTACTCCTACTCGGACAGGTTCGGGTTTCCTGGATTGCAAATTTACCTAATTTGCATAGTTTTGCCTGCAATTGATGTAATTTGCATATCCAAGCCCTGTCCATGTAGGACTAGTTTAAAGAGCTCTGTTACACTCCCCTTCCGGCTCTTCCTGGATCACTCGGCGGACATGTTGGCTGCATGGAGTCTTACTCTACTCTTAGACTCCGTGCAAGCCTTCATGAATCCGGCCCAATGTTTTATTTTACTATCATTTTGTGGGTGACCTGTTTTTAATATGGAAAGGAGACCAATTAATGTCTGAGAAGATTTAGGAATATATTTCAAACACCTACCACTTTTTTTAAAATTCAAAATTACTATGTCATTTGATAAAATAGAATTTCTTGATATAACAATAATAAAAAAATGAAGAAGGGACTTTGGAGACCACTCTACATAGGAAATAGCATAGACCCAGGCCACACATTTAAGAATGTGACTTAGAACCAATTCCTTAGAGTAGCAAGATTAAATACTATTGAATCAATTATGGTTAACCAAATAAATCTAACTATGAAAGATTTTGTTGACCGAGGATATAATTATAATGAGGTGATGCATATATATTATGATACTCAATGTCATATAGTTAGGAAAACCTTTAGTTCTAGGAACACCTTAGATGTATTGACCAAACAAAGATTGGATGAGTTAAGATGTGCACTAACATATAATAAAAATACATCTGCTGTTAAAAGAATAATTTCTAGACATTGTAATATTTTGTGGGACATACCTGAACTTAAACACATTATAAGTGAACAACTTCACTTCACATATAAGAAACAAAAGAACCTTAAGAACATCTTATGCTACAAGGAGCAGCCTAAGATATGGTTCAATAGACAACACATTAAAAAAGGAATATATAAATGTGAAAATTGTAAATTTTGCATGTATATTAATATGGAAAAATCCATTCACTTAGCTAGTAATAGAAATATAATATTAAAAGCATATGGGAACTGTAATACCAATAATCTTGTATATCTGGCAATATGTATAAAATGTGGCTCATACTATACTGGGAAAAGCAATCAGTAATTAAAATAATGTATTTATGGCCATGTCTCAGACATAAATACTAAACAGAACACAAATGCTTTATATAAACATATTCTAGAAAATGGTAATAACCATATGCTTAAATTTGACATATTGGAAGGATGCATAGCAGAAATATGAGGTGGTGATGTTGTATTGAAAACTAAACTAGCAGAGATGAAGTGTATAATTCAGCTCATAGCTCATATACTACCAGGTCTTAATGACATTGTCCCTTTAAAACTTTGCTGAAACACACGCATAATTGTATCTGATTTACATAATTAATATGTTGTGTGACTGTTTTTAAGTATATAAGCTACTTTAATCTTGTTCTTAGTGTTTAACAACTAAGCAAGCCTATAGGGTGCAAGTTTTTAACTTGCATTTGAATTGAAAATAAACGCTTCTCATGGTTGCAGTGACTTTGATTTTTTGTTTTATTTCATTATTATGAAGTCATCTGAATTTGCTGGTGGTTTATTCACTTGTTTTCTGTGAACTATGTGTCAACTTTGCAGAGTCTACACAAATGTCAACAGTGTATCTTACCTTTGCTGATGAGATTGCAGTGTAATGGAGTGCTATTGTCAAGTAACTACAGCTGTTAGTGGAAAGGGTACTCTCCTCATGTCCTACTTTATGAGGTTGGGTTTTCAACAGGTCTGCCACAGTGATGACAGTGTATAGAGCCTTAAATCCATCACAACATGGCACTGCAGATCATAATAGTGCAGGTATTAATGTAATGCTTTTTTCTTTGTTATCACAGGTGACTGGGGGAGGTTGGTCTCTCTCCCCTACACAGCCTGTTGTCAGTGTTTCCTCAGACTTTGATGATGATGGTGGCCACAATGAGGCACAGGTGGAGGCTTTGGGGGTTGAATCTGTCCCAGAAGTTGACATCCCACTTCTGCCCTCATTGTCACCACACACGGTTAGTATGCCCATACATACGTGGTCCCCAGAGGCCACAGATGTTGGTCAATAAGAGGGTGGGGACATTGAACAGGAAAGTGTGGCAACTATGACTCCAGTGAGTGTAGACACTGGCCATAGTCAGAGACCTGGCAATGTCACACACAGGTGGATTGACAAGGGTACTTATAAGAGGCCTGCTGTCTGTCCACCACTTGTTGCAGGTGTCACATCACTGGTCACTCAGTGCATGTTTTGGGGCACAGGCATGTTGTGTACAGAACACTAGATGTATGCTTAGGGGCATGGATGCAGCACAGCCTGACTTCCGTGACTGCCTCCACTGCATTGAAGACACCCTGGATTAGTTGACTGATGCAGTGGACAGAAGGTGGGCTGACACAGTGTCTGCCTTGGACTGCACATTGTCTGTGCTGGAACATGTAGTTGGAATTGGACTCATGGATGTAGGTCAGCAACCCCATCTGCTGAGAGTCCACGTGGACGTGCACAATCACACTCCTGTAGTGGAAGTACATCCAGCGATACTGTGAGCAGTGTACTGTCCCCACCACAATAGGGCAGGCCATGGGCTATTGGTCCTGCATGTTCCTGTGGGGAACACAGTCCCAGCAGACAGTAGTCATCACCAGCTTCAAGCACCACTTCTGACCTTGGGCATGGAGGTGCCAGTGCAAATCCTGGCAGAGCCATTTCCTGTGTTCGGACCCGGAGATGATGAACTGTCAACTCTACCATGTACAGTCCAAAGCTGTCCAACATACACACATGTGGGGTTGGCACTGAGCTTGACTGTGTACATGCACACACTCACACACTACTGTCAAACACAGGTCACCTACAGACACACATGGCACCTTTCCATGGTCCATCTTACCTGCTTCCCTTCCTGACTCATACACATACTGTCAACTGTGTGGGTCAGCCTAGTCCTCCTGCACCCCCACACAACACCCTGTGCAAGTGATGATACCTGTGCAACATCCCTGTCATCCACGCCATCAATGCAGGAAAATGAAGTTATGTGTCTGATGCAGAGGGTGACTATATTACTTACCATTTACTTGTGTAATGCAGTGTTGTTTTGCTATGCCACTTGTAGTGGTTACCAAAAGATACTGCATGCTGGCATTTGTCATGAGTATGCCACATACTTTTGTGCACTTTATTTTGTATGATTTCGTAATGGCTGTTTAGTTACACAATGACAGGTGTGTCATGGACCTGTTTATGTTTCTGTTCCAGGAGTCTGTTGGGATAAACTATGGATACACAGTGGCAATAAAGCAGCACAGGAAGGCATGTCAGGACAGCAGAAATATGTCTTCAGCAAGATACAGCACTATAAGTGCATGGCTCCATAGGTTCATATGTGTATAACAGGCTAACAAGGAAAAGGGTGGCATTCAGTATACTCATGCATCCCTAATCTGTGAAAAGATCTGCTACCCTTAATAAGTGTCACCAGGGTTTTGAGAACTAACACATCTAGAGACTGTGGTGATAGATATGACCCACCTACAAATATCCTGTGTCCAGTACAGACAGTTGCCTGACACTAGCAATGATTGCCATGTTCTGCATCCCATTTGGTAACCTGCACATGATGTGTGTCACAGCAGATGTGTGCTTCACATGCATGGGGGGGGGCTGTTTCATATAGGGTGTACTGTGTGATTTACATACCTGTCTCTCCAGCATGCACTATATATAGCACATTGATGTTTTGGGTATTAAAACAGGTGAGACATGTGTCAGTCCAGTCATGGACACGTGGGAGGTACTCAGTGGGATCTGACTCCTCCCTGTATGGAGCCATAGACAACCCTTCCAAAGCATTTATGTGACAAATTACACATGTATGGCAATGACATGGACTCCAAAGGACATGTTATCTACACTATGTATTGGTGTACATGGAACCTCTGTGGCTACTACAGTTGTACAATATGGCTGTGTAGTGACATGGCAAGGGTGCCTTTGCACACAATGATAGGTGTGATGAATACCACATTCAGTATAGCAGTGACAATATGGGATTTGCATCTCAAATCGGTATAGGTTGTACAACAGTGAATGCATCCCCACATCTTTCCGATCAGTGTAAGTCAAAGGCAACATTACTCTCTGTCCATAACTCCATGTGTAATGGCTCAACTGTGTGTTGTGTGCAGAAAGTACAGTATTTTGCAGGGGTGGATGATTTCCCACAGGATAGTATTGTACAGTCGTTGGCATTTAGTGTTTGCCAGTGGCTCAGACAACAAGTGACTGTGTCTTAGACCATCCTGGATAACTGATGGTTCTGTGTGGGATTCTGTGACAGCTCCTGATATGCAATCATCTTCTAATGTACTCAGTCAGAGGTCACTGACAGTGGCTGTGACTGCTGAGAGGGGAAAGGTAGAAGTGTTATGCCAGCAATGGAGCATGAAGTACTCGACTGTTGACTGGCATCATTGTAGCATAGGTCTTCCAATGCTATGCTCCCAGAGTATGACTGTCAGACACTTGTCTATCCACCAGCTGACATAACACTCTGTACATAACATGCACAGTTTCCAGCATGGCCTGCTTGACTAATATTGTCATACACCTTGTCATGCCATGGTTGCTGGAGTGAGACTTTGTCTAACATCCATTGCATAGTGTAACAGTCAAAGGGCTCTGCTGGTTGCAGTTGGTAGGCATGATCTGGTCTTGAGCAGATGTAACAGTGTGTCATCCAGTTTCAGTAGGTGTACGATAGTATTAGTGCTCGTATCCATGTTAACTCCTGTTGTGGCATTTCAGATGACACAAGTCAGAGATCTGGGGACACTGCTTGGCACTACATGCTAGTTGTCCTCTGTGCAAGTAAGTATTTCTGCTACTTGCAGCATGTTGCAAGAAGAGGATCATGCAGGGTGTCTGTACACAGCACAGACAAACACTTTAAAGAAGTGTAATATCAACACACTGTGTTGCTTAGTCATGCTGCAGCTCACTTGACCAAAGGATGATCCAGGTCCTTACCTACAATGCCTTGCAGCAGTGCCGTGACATCCCCACATGGGGAACCAACATACTGCATTGTGTGTATGTACCAATATGGGTGACCACTACAGTCCTCCCAATGTGAGGTCTTCCCTGGGGGATGTGGCCACAGATCAGTCTCCTTAGAACTGCCATGTACCCCCCCCTTGCAGACAATACAGCCATATATGTTAAGAAAGTGATTTATTACCTCCTGTGGGATGGTTGACAAAGCGTGACTGTGCCTCCCCCTTCAGATGGGACAGGAAGGTATGCAGAGCTCTTCACTCATGAAAGTATGCAGAGCTCTACACCCATGCATTATGTCAGCAGCATTACAACTGCATGAACTCAGCTGTATGGGGCAGGAGGGAAACAGACTTATCATGTCTCAGCAAACCTGACTAGTGGACAACTGCCCTTAGTAGGCTGAGCAATAACAGGTGAACATTACTGTGTGACAGTTGGGGTGAGGGTGCCCCTCTAACATGCAGGCACAACTTCCTCAGCTAAAAGAAGCACATAATGTTGCTATGATGTTGTGTATACACAGTAAGTGACAAATCTAGCCACCCACACAAAGCAGAACCACAATGCACAGTGTATTTACATGTGTAACCTCAAAGGACAGGCCCAGATTGTCGCTGACCTCAGACATCATGAAGCCACATATGATGGGTCTGTACTCATAACATAAAAAATGCTTTAAAGGCACCAACAGGAGAAACCAAAATAAACTGAAATTGGCACCAAGGTTTATTACACTATAAGCTCCATACTCAAAACTGTCAAAACACTTTTATTAAGAAAACAAGTTAAGCACTTTCATCCCTCAAAACATACTGGGACTTCATTAAAACAATCAGAGTGTCAAAAGAACTCCATTTATAACAAAATATCTTCTCATTATTCATTTAAATTAATTAAATCAGAAAATTGTTGGTATTTAAAAAGACACTGGGCTGGATTCACGATGGCTTGCACTGAGTCTAAGAGTAGAGTAAGACTCCATGCAGACATCATGTCCGACGAGCGATCCAGGAACAGCCTGTAGGGGCATCTAAGAGAGCTCCTAAAATGGATCTTGCACAGATAGGGCTGGGACATGCAAATAACCTCAATTGAAGGTGAAAGGCATGCAAATGAGGTAGATTTGCGATTCAGGAAACCCGAACCTGTCCGAGTAAGAGCAGTGTTATTTGCAGAAATGTACTCAGCTGACAACTGAGTACCATTCTGCAAATAGCAAAACGGAGGCGTGACAGCTCCAAATAAAGGTTGCATCCAATGCAGGAAGCATGCCAATGGCCAAATATATGGCCATTGGAAATGTTCCCTGATGCAAAATTAAAATAAATTTTTTTTTTTTACGCCGATTTCCGATGTTTAAATGTAGCGCAGAGCCACGCAAATGGGCTGCGCTTTAAAAACCAGAATACTAAAAATTATAACCCACAAATGTGGATTTTATAGAAATCGTTAATGCATAATGCAGGGGAATGGCAGGCTGAAGACAACATGGCCACCGAGTAGAGGTTGCTAAGAGGGGAAGCTCGGTCTAAGACATGTAACCAAGCATTAGTAGGCAATCCTATGTAAATGAGTGTTAGGATAGTGAATCACTAGTTTACATAGCAAATGAGCACAGTCAGTGGAGTATAGGAGTAGGATATGGGGAGTAACAGAGTAGAAGATAGGTGACATCACGAGGGGAGTTTGTTCGAAAGAAGTGAAGCACATTGGAGCAGAGTGGCATGTGTCTGCTGTCAGTTAGACATCATGGAAAGAGGTGTGTCAACAGGTAGCCAAGAAATGGAAGGTGTATACTGTGGATAACACCGTTTCTTGCTGAGCGTACATGAGCGTGTGTGCATCTGTGTAAACGCGAGTAAGACAGAGTGTGCGCATGTAAGCATGAGTGCTCACATTTAAGCTGGAGTAAGCATGTATAAGGCTGTGTAAAGAGTTGTAAGCGTGTTTGCGCTGGTGTGCACTTGTTTTAACCTGAATAAGCAACTTTTAGTCCGTGTAAGCATATGTGCGCTCATCTTAGTTGCTGTGCTCGTGTTTGCACTTGTGTGCGGTGCTCCCCCCTGAGGAATCAGAAAGGAAAAAAAAAGCACAACAAATAGTAGGAAGCTACCAGGGAGTACTAGCAGAGCTAGCAGGTGAAAACAATCAGAATCAGGCAATTACACAGGCAGTACACTAGACAAGCCCAGCCTAGCACTTAAAACTCTGCAAACAACAGTCCATTATGTTTCTCACAAGAGACACTGCAGTAAGCTAATAGAAGTGAAAACTGAAAATGATTTACTGAGACAAAGAAATGTTAGGGGCTGCCATTGCTGTTATAAAGTGAGATATGCAACATGCCGAGGGTGGTGACAATGGAAATGCTGCGGGACAACCCACAGTGAGGAGACAGAGAAGAGTGTACAGGCCCAGGGTAACCTACCAGGGGCTACATGAGCTGGAGATAGTGGAGCGTTATAGAGTGGACAGAGACCTCCTGCAGCAAATTGTTGAGCTGTGCAGGCCATGCCTCACACACAGAACCAACCGAATCGAACCCATCCCAGTGGAAACCAAGGTATGCATTGGCCTAAAAATATTAGCAACAGGTACCTTCCAGAGACCAACTGGTGATATGATGGGGATATCACAGGCATCACCATCCAGGGTACTACACCAGTTCCTGGATGCCATGTCAGCACATGTCAGTGATCATGTATATTTCCTCAATTCCCGTGAGGTATTGGCCAGCAATATGTGTCTCTTCCAGCAAATAGCGGAATACCCTGAGGTAGTGGGTGGAATAGACTGCACGCACATATGCATCAAAGCACCAGCCGGCAAGTGGGGTAGGGTCTACTTCAACTGCAAGGGCTTCCACTCCATCAACTGCCAGGTCATGTGTGATGCCCAGGGCATAATACTGAATGTGTGTGCAGTCTGCCCTGGAAGCTACCATGATTCCCATATCTGACATCTGATACAGCTGTACCAGATATTTGCCAATGGGGACATCCCACACGGTCACCTAGTGGGGGATGCTGGCTATGCACTGGAGCCGTGGCTGGCTGATGACACATATCAGAAATGCACACACACCAGAACAAGAATGCCATAATGAGGCACACACACAAACACGTAATGTAATAGAGCGTGTGTTTGGGCTGCTCAAGTCACGGTTCCAGTGCCTGGACACATCTGGTGGAGCCTTGCAGTACTCACCAACTACATGTACCCAGATTGTCATGGTATGTGCTATGCTACATAACAACCCCCCAACCATTTCCATGGCCATCACAGGCAGAGCGTGACTTGGAGGAGGAACAACCTGAGCCTGCCCCAGTAGGCAGAAGGAGATGTGCCCAGTATGCTTTGGCCTTGGCTAAGTGGCAACGCATAGCACATACACTGACTCAGTAGGAACTCTGGAAATGATACCCCTCTCTGACTCACACATAAAGTAAAAGGGATGCCTAAGTTGACACTACCTGCTTCCAAACATTTGCAGGGAGTGTAGTATGTGCATCCGACATAGGCAGCCCTGCAGCACCACCTAAGGCATGAATGCCATGTGTTAAGCAATATAAAGCAGTGCTAAACAGCAATTACCACCATGTAGTATATGCAAACAAAATTGCAAACACCAACTAGCACAACTGTGGTCAATGTTCAGTAATATTGGGCAATGTCCAGCAATGTTGGTGAATGTTGAGCAATGTCAGACAAGCCTGGTCTAAGTAGGGCATAGCTGAACAAAAGCCAACATGCTCATATTTGCTTAACAGGCCCTTAAGCAGTCTGGTCTGCTCAGTATGAAAATATAAAGCAGTGATGGGTCTTGAACCCAGGGTACTGTGCACTATAGCCAAAGCACTGAACCACTAAACCATGACAGCATTGCAGTGGTCCACCTATATGACAGAATGTTGATAAGTCTATGCAAAGCATTCCATGGAAACACTGTAGGCACAGCATAATCCTTGTTGAGTTATAACACAAAGGTGAGTCCTGCAGTGAGAGCAGAACCTGACTTCCAACACACACAGTATAGATGTTAATACTGGTCATGTTCGCACACGTCAGCAAATGTAGTGGACCTCAGATAGCAACATACTGAAGGTTCACAATGGGCATGCTCACACACTTCAATAAATGAGACAAATGTCAGGAAACAAAACATGTAATGTCATAACTGGGCATGCTCACACACTAGCTATGTCTGAGTACAGCAGTGGGCCACGCATATCTGGCTATGTCTGAGTACAGCAGTGGGCCACGCATATCTGGCAGTTGCATGTGTTAACCCAGGAACCTGTCACTATACAGCAATCCGCCCTGTGCACACAGTTATATGACAACAGAAACATCTATAATATAGTGGAACCCTGACATAATCAAATATGTTCTGCAGATACTGAAGTTCTTCATGGAAACTGGTAAAGCAAAGATGATAAAGACCTGCAATCAGTATCAGCAATAAACATTGTGCATCATGAACATAAGCATAGGTTAAGAGGTCGATACTAGGCTATCTGCCCTAGGGCATGTACAAACCTAGCCAGAGTGTGTTTGGCATTCGCAACCCTGTCACATTACTACACTGTGTGTGTGAATAGTAGGTCACACATGATAGCCCATGTACATTTATGCTAGTGTGCCTCTGTCTAGCAGGAACACAGAGGATATCCCAGGGGTAAATATACAATCACCCATACAGTCGTCAAGATGTCTCCAGTAGGTCGTCAGTGGGTGGCTCTGCCTATGTGAAACTGGGATTACATTCTGAAGTGAGTGGAGTCTCTCAGATAAGAATCTGTCCCTCCACAATGTCCTATTAACATCTGTGCTGAGGTATATGTCCCTGCAGTGTGTAGCTCCAAGGGAGTTGGATATCCTGAGGTGGAGCATATCTGAGTAGGTGGTAAGTGACTGAGTAGAACTGTAGTTACTGCATCTGAACTATACAGGGCATCTGTGTGAGTCCCTAGATCTGCTTGGTGAGGACCGTCCATGGCCAGTACAGTTGCTGCAGGTGTCAGGTAAGGTACACCCCAAATGTGGCATTGTAACCAAGCATGGATGTGATGAGTATAGGGGCACAATGACCTCACTCGATCTAAATGTGAAACCATATGGGATAAGGTGGCACACATAACAGGTGTGTCCAACCACTTTGGCAATGTGAATGTTAAAGGTGACAGTATGAACAAGTGATGTCCCCAAGCACCTAACAACCCCTACCGTATGTAATGGAGTACTACCTATGTGGTAATGTGTGGGCATGTTGTTACTCCCAAAGGGGATGACTATGCAACTAATGGCATTAAGCTGTAGGCCATTGCTCAGGCACCAATCATCCATCTCTGTGATACCCTGATCGAGTATGCATGTAGCAGCTGGAGAGTTGAAAATGGCACCCAGTTTGCAGTCAAGTGCAAACATGATCAACCATATTCCCCCGTAATAGCTTGTATGTAAGACAAATATATACTGAACAAGAGAGATCCCAGGAGCAAGCTGTGTGTGATGCTATGTGTAACTGGTGTATAATCAGACATGGCATCTGCAATCCTCACCATGTGGGTGCTATCCACGATCTAGGTATCAATCCATTTTTTGAGATATGTGTCCAAATTGATGCTGGTGAGCCTATGCATAATTGCCCAGTGGGTTATTGTGTTGAATGGTTTTGCAAGGTTCAGGTAGGCTGTGTGGATAGCAGTCCCTATGTCGATGGACCTGTTAGCCATTTAAAGAATACCTACAAGTTCAAGAGGCAAGATATGGCCACAACAATGCTGAAATGAGTAGGACACAGTGTCTGTAGGTTCACAATGTCTATGTGTAGGAGTCCTATGACAATATGCTCCATAGCTTTGCAGAACAGGCCACATAGGCTTATAGTGCAATATTATCTGTGGTCCGTTGTGGCACCAACTCTGTGGAGCAGGACCACTGTCGCAGTACGCCATTCCTTGGGTACATATCCTGTGGTAATTCTGATACTGAACAGTGATGTAATGTGAGGGTTGCATTTGTCATGATGCTCATGTATGATGCAGGCTGGGACACCATATGGTCACATTGATACTGTGATGTACGCTGTGGGGAGGGCAGCACTCACCTGTTACTGTGTGATGCCAGGGAGGTTATACTCTGTTGGGATGGACAGTTGCTCCTTAGGGGGGATGGGTGGGAGACATCTGCACTGAACCTGTTTGCCAGGATATAGGCAATGCCAGTGGGTTCAGGGTAGGTTTAGTCAGTATGCAATAACTCACAGCATATCAGTGAGTGTCCACCCAGGTTCCTGACATAACTGAAGAAGGCCGTGTGATGGTCCTACGTGTCAGGTGCAATTGTCTGGTAGAAGTGGCCCTTAGAAAAGTCCATGATTGATTGTAGCTGTCTGCTAGTACAGATCACAGATGCCTTCCCTGTCTGGGATTGTGCTCTATCATGTAGTAGAGTCCTCTTGACGTTGTACAGCTTATTAATGGCTGGGGTCTACCAGACAGGTCCCCTGCCATTGTAGTAGTGGGTCTTGTTGTTATTTGGGAGAGCACAGTCCATGCGGTCCACTAGATGTCCATAGAATGTGTATGTGAAGGATGCAGTAGTGTGAGCCGTATATTCCACTGTCTCAGGATCTCTGAAGGATACCACCTTGCTTCGTTGAAGTGAGATGTTGGCTCATGAGAAGTTCACCTAGATTACCCAGGATGGGTGTGTGGAGGGTATATGTATGTCCTGTGAGATACATGTATGTTCTGACCTTAACAATGAGGCGTATATCGCTGGTGTGGAACATAGAGTCCCCATGTTGATGATGAGCAGGTCCAATATGTATTTTCCCTTGTGGCTGTGCTGACTGGTTGTGCCAAAGCATATGAGTCCAAAAATTGTAGTGACTGTTGGGTGAGGTTGTCGGGGCTTAAGTAGTATCCCCAGTCAATATGTGTGTATATGAAGTGTATATGAAGTCACACAATATAATGGTGTCTGTGGAGACCTGCATATTCTCCATAGTTCCCACAAAAGTGGAGTGTGGTTCCTGAGTTTGGGAGTGTGTTCTGTAGCAGACAACAAACTGAAAGGCAGTATTGCACAATGGTAGTTGTCTATGTATGGTCTGTGATGCTTTGTGCAGTGCTACTAACCTGGAGGTGTGTGTATCTGTGATGTATATGGATACTCCCCCTAGTTGTGTTGTCTGTTCCAAGTCGTGTTGTCAGACAGCATGGTATGGAACATGACCTGGTAGTGCTGGTGTGCATAAACGAGCATGAACCAAGTGTCTGTCAGTGCACAGATATTGCTCTCCTCCATACTGAGGAGAGTCCTGAGTGGCCACAATATGAGGTTAACACAACTGATGTTGAGCAGCATTACCCTTAGTTTCCTTTAACCTGTTATGTCTATGGAGGTGGGTTTGTCTTCTGAGCCCTGCATAAAAAAGGCACTCTGGTGGTAGCAAGAGCCTTAGCCAGCATACCAAAGTCCAAGGGTGACAGGTGCAAGCTGTCCTTAGTGAAGCTACGTGGCATGTTGAGCATGTCACCATATGCTGACAGACACTGTATCCCCTATGAATGAAAAAAAATGTGTTAGCCAACTGTTAAATGTGATATGTGTGTCCGTATACTGTGACATCATAATTGGTGGGTGTAAGATGCTAGACAAGGTCAGGGTCATACTGGCCTGGGCTACATGATCAGAGTGTACCTCCATGTACCATGTCATGTGGTCCAGGGAGTAATGTCTGAGGTAACACACACACCAGCATGGACAATGATGGTGCCAGTCTTGTACTTGCTTTGGAGTGACCTGACTGCCTGTGTTATGTGGCAGATCCTGGCACCAAACAGACAGCCCAAAGTGACTATTCCCTTGTCAGGGCTGGTCAGTGGTACGTCAGTGTGTCTGAACATAAGTGTCGCCTATTACAACCGTATTAGGTGTGTTGTTTAGCCCAAAGGGCAGTGACTGTGTGGCACACAGACATTGTGAACTTAGTGATATGTGGGTATTGTAGTGGGGTAGCAAGTGTGTGTGTGTGTCTGCTTTGGAGGCCTCTGCTGCTTAGGTAGGGTACATTTACAGCATCTGAGTATGTCAATGTGTGCTAATGTGGTTTGAGTGCTGTTGCTAGAGGATAAGTGAGACTGATACGTAGTGTGTGGTTACCTTCACCACCTGATACACTGTGCCAGTCATGGGTCGAGAGACTTCAGCTCCCTGTACATCTATATAGGTGCATCTCACACATATATCTGAGTTTGTCGGGAGGAGGAGAGGGTTGTCTGTGTACATGAGGCAGATGTGACATTGTGTCAATATCACAATATCCACCAGCTGGACTGAAGAGTACACACAAAACCGACCCCTGGACATGCCAGGATATTGTCATGACATACTCTGTAGCCTGATCACAAAGGATCAGTACAGTGTTAAGCATGTAAAAGAGTATAACAGGGATTAGTGGTCATGTTTGTTAGTGTGTTGTAAAGAAGAGCTGAGAAGGAGTCCAGACTGAATCATGGCACCTCCTTCCGCTATGTCATAAATATCAATGTACACACATATATGTCCTGAATCAGGGCCAACTCCTCAGTGTCAATGCCGACATCATGACAGACAGGCCCATATGTACATACCCATATCCCACTGACAATAGTCCACATCATCATACCAGGAGATATCACATGTAGAATGGATGAGCAGCTACCCCCACTGCCAAAAGCATGGCAGCAGGTGGAATACATTGATTCAAAATATGTGTCATGCACAACCTACAGAACAAACAGATCATGAACCTGAACAGTTAGCTGAGCCGCACCCCCTACACAGGATGTGGAACCGTTGAATGTGTCACAGCTACATATGGCACTCCCCACAAGTGTCAGTGCACAACATACTATGGGAAGTCAAGTCCAGTATGCCTATGAGGTCTAATCTGCAAGGTCATGGAGTCCATCATGGTTGCAGTCATAAACAGAGCTATTGGAAGCTGATACACACACAATCCTACCAACTGTGGTATGTTCATGTGCAGATCATGGTTACCCAAACATGCTAGACTGTTTGCAAGGCAGCCACACAGGACATACATCAATGAACACATCTACACATGTGTCACATAGACTTTGAATAGCCCTTTATCAACATCCCAGACACATGTAGTATCCACAAAACCAAGAAGCTGTGCATAAATATGTGTTGACATATGACGGAATGTCAATGTGTCCACAGATAGATCACACAAGGTAAGGATACTGAGGTCATGTTCAAGCTGTTGCCACCTGCTGACCCATATGGACCATTCCTGGAATGGCATAAAACAAAGTGTATACACATCACCATGTCCAGTGTGATTATGTCACCATCCTATAAATGCAGCAGGAGAAGGGAAACCAACGAGTAAAGCAAATAGTGTGCCATGTTAGTGCATCTCCTTCTAGTATTATAACATAGTTAGGTAGCGGTTTGAATCCTACAAACAATGAGTGTGTGTGTGTATGCAATTGCCTTTGAAAGGAGTTCCCTTTTTGGAGACTGGGAAAACTCACTAGAAGATGTACATTCCTCTTTGGAAAGACTTATGATGTCACCATCCTAGAAATACATCAGGAGAAGGGAAACCAGTCAGTATAACAAATAGAGTGCTGTGCTAATGTGTTACTCTCTAGTATCATAACATGGATAGGTAGGAGTTTGAATCCTGCAAAAACTGACTGTGTGTGTGGGGGATGTGTGCAATTGTCTTTGAAAGGAGTGCTATTTTTGGAGACTGTGAAAACACACTAGAAGAAGTACATTCCTCTTTGGAAAGACTGAGATGATGTCACCATCCTAGAAATACAGCAGGAGAAGAAAAAACTGCCATTCTAACAAATAGCATGCCTTGCTAATGCATCTCTCATTAGTATCATAACGTAGATAGGGGTTTGAATCTTGCAAATGCTGATGGGGTGTGTACAATTGTCTTTGAAAGGAGTGCTCTTTTTGGAGACTGTGAAAACACACTAGAAGATGTACATTCCTCTTTGGAAAGACTGACGATGTCACCATCCTAGAAATACAGCAGGAGAACGGAAACAAGCAAGTATAACAAATAGCCCCCCATGTTAATGCTTCTCTCTCTCTCTCTCTCTCTAGTATCATAACCATAGGTAGGGGTTTAAATCCTACAAATGCTGACTGTGTGTGTGGGGGGTGTGTGTATGTGTTCAATTGTCATTGAAAGAAGTGCCCTTTTCGGAGACAGGGAAAACACACTAGAAGATGTACATTCCTCTTTGGAAAGACTGATGATATCACCATCCTAGAAATACAGCAGGAGAAGGAAAACCAGCCAGTGTAACAAATAGCATGCTGTGCTAATGCGTCTCTCTATAGTGTCAAAGCATAGTTAGATAGGGGTTTGAATCCTGCAAAGTGTGTGTGTGTATGTGTGCAATTTCTTTGAGAGGTGTTCTTTTTTGGAGACTGGGAAAACCCAGTAAAGGAGGTACATTCCTCTTTGGAAAGTCTGATGATGTCACCATCCTACAAATACAGCAGGAGAAAGTAAACCAGCCAGTAAAGCAAATTGTGCGCTGTGTTAATGTGGCACTCCCTAGTATCATAACATTGTTAGGTAGGGGTTTAAATCCTGCAAATGCTGACTGTGTGTGTGTCACTGTTGGTCAACACAGTATGGGTTTTGCTTTTACTGTGGTATGACATAGTATGATGACAACAGTAAGTGCATTGCAGACATCAGGTATCTGCGTGGCAAATATATATGTGTACATGTCCCCTCAATCAGTACATAGGTGTGAAGCCTGCATACTACATGAATACATTTGTTTCCATTGACAGGTTGTGCCACTGCTACTCAGATCATAGGTTACATATGTATGTATGTGACATGGCCATCCACTTTTGTGTTCTGTTACCAAGGTCATCTGTGGCACACACACCCATGACAGTTACTGAAGAGTAGTGTGAGTGAGGGTATATGGCTGGGGTATATGTCAGACATGGTCATACACAACAAAGTCTACCAAGAATGGACAGTCTTTATAGGTGTATGACTGCCTTGTGGATATGCATTCAGGCCTCTAATGTCTGTGATACACCTTGGGACTCCACAATACCTATGGATATGTGGATACGAAGGGACACATGACATAACATGGGTCTATATGTACACAATGGTACCCGACATACATGTTGAGGGCTACCACCAGTGTGGTACTGATGGGATACTATGTATAGTACATGAGGATGACTATGCCATAGTCGGCTTACTGCTATACAGCATGTATCACACAACAGGTATCTGTCTGTATGATACCCTTGTGTAGGATATGCGTCCCATCCAGAGAATGCATTATATGCCATTCCATGCATTCCCAGATTTGGATGGACACATCCCTAGTGTGTCTGCATGTACCTAAGGGGGCTATATGACACACAGGTGTGGTCACAGTAATGGGTGGCGGTCATCACCACTGGTTAGTGTTATAGTGCAGGACCAGAAGGATCCAATTGATACTGGGTTCCCCACTACTGTGTGTCAATTGTCAGGACATCATCCAATGATTGCTTATAGTCATACTGTTGATGTTGTGTATACTACCAGACTGCAAATCATTGACTGATATTAATGGTATCACCGGCAGCATAGTGTCAACCCATGTCATACACACATCTACCCATGTTAGTACATAACTGTAGTAGAATGCATAATGGCCATTGATAGATGCAATGGGATGTTAATAATGTGTACGACAGGGTATGCCACACGTCCCATGTGTCCACTATGCACGCACATCCAGACAGTGAGCACCCACTATATTCACAGATGTACACTTGCTAATCTGTACTGCACACATCACACACATACTGTCCACTCGCTAACACATGCTGGCAACACATCACACATCAGCCAAGTGGCACATGGGTGGATAATAAATACTCAGACCTAACAGTGGTGTAAACAATGCTACATTGACAAACAGAGGCTTGATGCATAATGTCTGCTCAGATATACCTACAAGGATGTAGTTAGACTTCCATGTTGACAACTCGCTATTATTGCTACACTGCTATAGTGTCACCCTGTGCATCAGCACCATGTTAGCCTGTCCCTCCATTGATAATGCAGATGACAGGAGGCGGCACAGGTATCATCATATGCACAATGTGTTTTGTTGTTTGCCAGAGCCTGACATTGACCCATCCAATCGACATCTGTGTGTGTGTGTGTGTGTGTGTGTGTGTGTGTGTGTGTGTGTGTGTGTGTGTGTGTGTGTGTGTGTGTGTGTGTGTGTGTGTGGGACAACAGTACAGCATGGGCCAATGTTGATGTAATGTGTGTGTGTATATGTGAGCCCTAGTTGTTTGCTTAATGTGTGTGTGTCTGCATCCACACAGATCCACCATGTGGCTGCCATATACGGTGGTTTGTGGGACAGCCACAGACTGTACCTGCTTGGCTGTCCAGATCATTGTCTCCAGCCATGAACACAGTACCTGTGCCTGGCAGGGGTGCTACAGACGGTATCGGGTACCAACCCTGACTGGGTAGTGTCATCAGAGGCAGAGGTATGACAACTGGACCCATGTCCCTGCTGGGATTGGCCAGAGCCATGTGCACGTGGTCTACTGGGACGGACAATGGACAGGCCAGCCCCAGCATTGCTGGGGCTGGTACTGCCACTACGGGAGTGGCTGTGAGCTGTGGGCCGTCCGCGACCACTGCCAGCTGTTGCTGTTGCTGGCAAGCGTCTGTGTCGACGTCGCAACAGTCCCACACAGTCCTGGCTTGAGGAAGACATGTTGTGGAGGACATCTATTGTCTCCCCCCAACGTCTATCAATGACCTCGGTGTACGTCCGGATGGCACTGGTAAGGTCAAGGATGCTGTCATTGATAGCGGTGTTATGTGCCCTCTGTGCCCTAAGTCCCTGCCTGGTGTACCATTCCATATGTGCCTGAGCCTGCATTACAGCCCTGAACATAGTGGTCATCGTAAGACCTGTGAGGGCACGCCTGCCAGCGGCAATACATCCAGTGATGCTCCCCTGTGAACCCCTGGACCTCCGCCTATGTGGTACCTTTGCGGGTCTATGGCTATGGCTGCTGTAAGGGGATGCACGTGCCATGGGTACCACACTCTCCTGGTCAATGCCAAATATATGCTGTCCCTCCCCTATGGCCATTGGTGGTGAGGGATGTAATTGCAGTATGAGTGTGCGCATAGATGGGGTTGAACGCTGCGTTCTGTTGATTGGTGGACCAACGACAGACACTGTCAAATCTCCCTGTGCCAAAATACATGTTTCATCATCACCACTATCTGTGACAGTGGCTTCAGATCACCTGCTGCTTTCGCCAAGCCCTACCTCAGCACCTGTGAGAGGAAGACAGGAAACACACGTTACGGTCTGCACATGCACACATGCACACATGAACAAATGCACACATGAACATATGCACACTCCTCACTACAGCAGATACACAAACACAACAGCAAATCATACTCAATACTGATTGAAGGTGGGTGGCAGTATCACAAGGCAAACAGTCATGCACACGTGTCAGCATGCAGAATAAGTGTTGCTCAAGTCCATGCAGTGTGAGTGTAGACAGCATAGTTGATGACAGTGTACATGGCTGTGGTGCATGTGTGTACATGTTCAGTGATTGCCTACACCCTGGAACACAATGTGTACAAGGACACGACATTTCTGTGCAAGTATTATAAGCTCTGCAATGTCCTGTGCACCATCACACACAAGTATACATATCATGGCTGCGTGTGTTATCTGTGTGTCACATTGATTTCCATGTCTAATTGAAGTGTCTGTGTCTGTAGCAGATAATTGTGGACACAGGTATCGCACATGCATGCTATGTACACACACGGGATGGGGGGGTGCATGTATACATGATGGGATACCAATCCTGGACATGGCCATTGTAACAGTATGGGGTGTAGTATCATTAGCCATCATCATCATGCATCATGTGGTCACTCAAGGTCACTAAAGTGTGCTAGACCACCGCCTAGCAATCTGTAACTGAACCGCAGTGCTGTGGCTAAGTTCATAATTATACAGCCACGTTGCAGAAGGGTGTGTGAGGTATCCAGAAGGGAGCATTGCCTAACATGACTGTGTTATGTGTTGAGGAGTGTTGCACAGCCCCATGCTAGGCCCCTACCCCTCAGGTATGGTATGTGTGGTGTGTGGATGACATATGGGATACTGAAGTGTGACTTGCCAGCGGTTGTCCGGTTACACTATGTGTAGCATGTTGAGGTGTACTGCATATGACAAACGTGTTATGTTGTGTACATGTGTGTCAACTATGCCTATCCAATGTTCAGTACAGTGTTGCCTCATTTGTGTCTGATGCTCTATGCATTGCATGTGAATGAGGCAGCTACTGACATTACTGAGATGTTTCATGTCTCACAGCAAACATGCACAGCATGCGTTATGCATAGGTGTGTTATGTGTACATGGCCTACACCTCACCTATGATATGCACAGTTCAATACCAAGTTTAAAGTGTTAACACATTCACCAGCATGTAAGGTCTGCCCTGGTGTCACACCAGAGGGACCTGCAAGAATATGACACAGTTTGTCAGTGGCCACACCTGTGGCATTGCTACTGTGAGTGTGCTAAACTACAGTAGAAAAACATGCATAGGTGTACAGATACTATTCAAATTATCAGTATTGCACATAATAGTCAGCACAACTGCTAAACACAGTACACATCTCACACATGCATAATCTAACAATACAGGTAACAGTAGTCTACAGCTAGGGCATGTTACCTGCATGCTCCATGTCACTATGCTGGGTGGCTCCGACCACCATGATGACACATGTGTGATGTTGTTGCTGTAGGCCAGGGGCCACCACACTTAGCAGCAGTTCCTCCACTGTGGTGAGGGGGGATGTATGGCCACCCCACCACCTGTGGCAAGCTGTTGTCTGTGGATATCAGATGCACGCCTGGACATGTCTGATTAAATCACTGTAGTGATGGCGTACCTGCTCATATGTCCGGTTATGCATGCCTATGTCATTTACCCGATGAACAGGTTCTTGCCACAGTGCAGTACACTCCTGCTGGTGCTAGCTGGCACTTGAAAACAGCAGTGTATAGTGCTGTACCAGGCTGTGGTGGATGTCCTGTTCCTCTGCAGCTGTGTAGCAGGGGCTCCTGTGATGAGCCATTAGCCTGGAAGACAAGTAAATGATATGTGTGAGCAAGTCATGTGCCACACTTAACATTATACAGTACAGATATCAGTTAAATGCCATATATAGCATCTCTTCGTCTGTCAGAGGAATATCTCTGAATCTCAAAGGGGAAGCTACTGTCCACCTGTGCCCCATGTTCCCTTCTGACACCTTCAGTGATAGTCAGGCAACCACCTATCTGGTAGTTAGTGGGTTAAGTGTTTTTGAATGGGGTATGGCACTGCAGTATCAACACTGGTGTTCAGTCCATGCCTTGGTCACCAGGCACCTGTTGCAATATGTCTGACCCTGTGTCTCCCTCTCTCACTATATACATATATATATAGATATATATATATATATATATATATATATATATATATATATATATACATATATATATATATATATATATATATATATATATATATATATATATATATATATATATATATATATATATATATACACACATACTTATAAGCAGGCACTGCTGTACTTATACATGCACATATATGCAGATATACTGGCCACCTTTCATGGTGGGAATATCAGTTATGGAACGGTTGTGAGACATACGATTTTGTAATAATATTGCACAGTGTTGTGCAGAATGCATTTCGCTATCCTCGGGCCGTATAGCCGTAGCAGACCTCACTGGCTGTAACTCAGTCCCACAGCATTTAACCACCACATGTCATATACCTGCACTGCTTGCTGTTTTCAATGCCACACACTACAACCTACATAAATATGTGCACATAGCAACCTTCAAATACATCTATATGTCCAGCCTTCACTAACAGTTGCATTATGTCCCTTGCCCTATGCACATCTGCATATACATATAGATACGGACTGCTAACACATAAGGAGTGTTCACAGAATGTAGCGTACCCTTCAGACACATCATTCGGATGCCAGCAAATACATCTGTGTTACATACCTTACCTTTCTATGTCTCACCTCAGTCTGTTGTACCTGTTGATGTTTTTTTATTTTTATTTATTTAGGTCGGTGTCCTCCACTGCCACTGTTTGTTTTAATTTTTGTTTTGGTTGGTCAGTGTGTCCAACCGACTCTGTTTTTTTTTTGGTTTGGTCTCTCCAACTGTTTGTCTGTCTGTCTGTCTGTCTCTCTCGCTTGCTCTCCCTCTCTCTCTCTCCAGTTGCTGTAATGATATTATTGCATGTGTGGACAGCAGGTACAAGCTGCTTTTGTAGGTATCTGCATATGTGCATGTGATGGCCTCTGCACCAATTTCTGCCCACCATTTAGTAATTGCATGCAGCCAGCTGTGTGGTAATTGCAGTTCTCAGTGTGATTTCAGGACACTGCTATAAAATGATAGGTTAGGTAAGCGTAGGCCTTTCAGTTTTGCAAGGTGGGGACCATGCTTGTTTGCTGTGGACACTGCTGTGTCAGTCAGAAGGTTGGTATATGTCTCATATCTGGAACTGGGTTGTAGCCAGTGAAATGCATGTTGTACTAAAACCTGACTGTTGCTTCTTCAAGTACACTCTTCTCAGTGTGCAAGTTTACTCACACCTCCTAATGCTAACACTGGATACATGGGAGTATGTACTTTCTTTTGGAATAAGGGAATTAACTGGCATACAACAGTAGTTATTGCAATGTATTCCTATGGCTTTCCTGTTTTCCCTTTACATCCAGTCCTTGTAATGCATGTCATATTTCTTTATTGCAATGTATTCCTATGGCTTTCCTATTTTCCCTTTACATTCAGTCCTTGTAATGCATGTCATATTTCTTTATTGCAATGTATTCCTGTGGCTTTCCTATTTTCCCTTTTACATGTACTCCTTGTAAGGCATGTTATATTTCTTTCAGCACAAAGTCATTTTATATATGCTGTGGCTTAGTGGTACAGCATGCAGACTGGTGAGTCGAAGGTATGGGGTTTGAGACTGACAATTTTGCTGCTGAGCAATACAAGGGCCTTGTCATACAGAGTGACAAAGGCACTTTGAAACAGTTGTAAGTGAGTTGGCGCGGGTTTGTGCGATGCTTACCAATGCTAAGCAATGCTTAGCTCAGCTTAGTGTATTTTAGCAATACTAAGCTAAGCTTAGCTTAGCTCATTTTATGTTAGCAATAGTAAGCTAAGCTTGGCGGAGCTTATCATATCTTAGCAATGCTAAGCGAGGCGCACACATGCGCACACTGGTGCAAACCCTCTTACTACTGTTTACAAATGCTCATTCCCGCTAACCCCCGCGCTCATGTCTTTGACAGGAAAGTAAATGGGGCGATAGGAATGTGGTGATAAAGGGTGCTCAGAGAGGGGAAGATAGTAGGGAAACTAGCTTGGGATGTACACGATGGGTGTGGAGAAGGTCCACGGCTGCCCATTTCTTTACCAGCAACAGCTGTGCATATGCAATATATTAGGTGGGATATTTGAAACCTTCCACCCCTGAGAGAGTGGTGAGGATATCTAAGTATGTTGTATGATCAATTATGAATATCAGGCACATCCACTGTTTGTGAACTGCTATACTGTCATTAGTACGTTACTCACATCTGAACAGTTTGTGGTTTGTGATGGCATTAGCACAGTCTGCTCAGGACAACTGGACATATTTCTGTACTGTGTATGCCTACCTACACCCTTGGTTGTGCCTGACTACACGGGTATATAGTACCTTTGGGTAGTGGTGGAGAACTGCAGTGTGCATTATTTATTATTGTGTGATGTTTATCTTACAGGACATGCAGAGTTGCTGTGTACCTGTAAGTCTATGAAGGCTTGTAGTCTGTCTGAGTAGCTCCCACCTGTGGACATATCCAGATGGTAGACAGAGGTCAGCCTAGTATTCTTTGACTGTGCACCACAGCAGTCTTGTCAGCACCTGAACAATGGCATTGTCACAGGTGGTTGCTAGCAGTACATGGCTACATCCTTTGCTATTTCTGTATTGTACTTCTACATAAAGGCATGCTTGTGGGATTCATTCTACAGCTATTTGCAGAGTGTGTAACAGCAGACAAGCTGATATGCCTGTATGTTTCTGACTCTTCCAGGCCTCAGATACTCTCACGTATGTATTTGAACAGCCTCAGGGAAAGGTACATATAACTGGGATATCAGTCATATAGTTCAGACATTTTGCAGTTCAGACTTTGGGTGATTCAGAGCATTTCTATTACTACAGCTTTTCTGATGTGCAAGTGGTGTCTACTCTCACTTATTGACATGTGTTATGAAGTGAGATTCAACACCTTTCTGCCTACTGTTAGTACATTTCACAGGGAATCAGAGGGGCACAGCTAACATTTGTTTACAAATCAGGGTCATCACTGTAGAGCAGTCACTGTTAGGAGGTCTGGCCTGTGACCTATGCAAATATGCCAGTGTTTATCCTGCCCTGATACTGTGTGGGGTTTGTAAGCTGTTACTGTAACCTTATTCCCTACTAGCATGGCTGATTCTCGTTTCACAGTCATGTCATGCAATTCAACAACACCTGCTGGTTAAGGCCCACAGTACAAGATTTGTGTTATAGCATTCCTATTTTCACTTTACATTCCCTCATAGTAATGCATGATATATTTATTACAGCAACAAGTGATTGTATATCTGCTGTGGCTCAATGGTAATTCATGCAGTTTAGTGTGTCCAAGGTCTGGGGTTCGAGACTAATAGGGGTATTTTATTTTGCTGATGAGCAGACTACAGGCCTTGACATACAGAGTGACTAAGGCATTTTAAGCAGTTGTAAGTAGGTTTGTGTGGGTTTGTGTGACGCTTAGCTAAGCGCACACAAGCGCATACCCGCTGACTACTGCTTAAAAGTGCTTACCCACGCTAACACCCACGCTAATTTCTTTTAAAGAAAAGAAAATGGGGAAATAGGAAAGTGGTGAAAAAGGGGGCACAAAGAGGGTAGGACAATAGGAAAACAAGCTTGGGATGTGCAGGAAGGATGTAGGGAAGGCCCATAGCTGCCCAATTCTTTACCAGCAACAGATGTGCATATGTTAGAAATTTAGAGTGAAATTTGAAACCTTCCACCCCTGAGAAAGGGGGTGAGGACAACAAAGTATGTTGTACAGCCAGTTGTAATTATCAGTTTACATGTCCAGCAGACATGTGTGCAAAATGGGCAGCTATGTATGGGGCGTAATTTTTTTGCAGGCACAGATTGCCCTTTTTTTATTTTTTTTTCAGGTAGGAGTGGAATTTGAGGTAAAGGAAGTAGGAATATTGAGGGAGGTGGGTTGGGGAAGTTAACAGACAAGACAAACAAGATGCATACAGGGGCGGAGTATGACACATGTGGTGGGTACACACAACTGACGGGGATGGATGCTTGGATATGGCAAGCCCATGAGCCCACAGATAGAAACAGTGGAACTGAGATCCTCATCCATGGGCAGTTACCACTGTGCCTTCACAGCCCAGGCCGAGGCTGTGCTTGGGAGCTGGATAGGAGGGGTAGGCACACCCATGAGTTGCGCCACTCTCGCCTCAAGCTGGCATAGGGGATCAGTCATAGAATGCCTGATCTCACTATGCACCACAGCCCGGACCCTTTGGAGGGTGAGTGGAGGCTCTTTTCTGGCCATGCTTGCAGAGGGGGGGGCGAGCCCCATCCCCTGCAGTGCTTCCACCCGAAGGTGGCACAGGGCCACCGGAGGAGGAGGTCCCGGACTGGGCACTGGTGCCAGGTGCAATTGCCAGCTGAGGTGGGAGAGGTGGGTCCGCTGGGACCCGCTTTCCCTGTTGTCCTATGTTTAGCAGTATTTAATGACATTTTGGGTTAGTAACAAACAACACCATTCCAAATTAGTTGTAACAGCATGCATTAGTATTCCCATTATCCAAACACACATGAATTCCAAACGTTGAACAGCAAGCATAACACATGCATATTTAGAACAACAGTGGACATTCCAACAGCATGCAGGGTTGATTGGTGGCAACGGGCCATCAGGTTTGGATATGTGAACAGGGCACATGCATCAGCGTACATGCAGATATGTATAAACCAACAGGACAAATGTCCATATGAATTAATTGTGAATAGACATACCCAGTTTGGTGTGGGATGGCATCATTTGTGAACATAACATAGGATGGTAAAATATTACATTAACAACTTAAAATACCTATATGTATACTGTACATTCCTACTAGCTTCAGATATATATCCCCTACATGTATTAGTACAGTTCCCTGTATGTAACCTTAGAAATGTTGGTGATGGAGATGTTACTGCTACATTAATATACATTCCATTTGTATTCATATATGTTCATATCTGGCTGTGTTCAGGTAAAGTATCCTGCTACATTTGAACAGTTATGTACAGTTCTAGCAACACACTGATATTTGTGGGATCACAAGCACAAGCTGCTCATGTACCAGATTAACATGTACATACTATAAATGAAACAGTTGAGGACTATAAATATTCCTTTGAGATACTGGCATTCCCATCAGCCAGTTTATATGGGCCTAGACAACTGTGGATGCTCAGCATTTCATACATCCATACTATCTCCATAATGCAAGGGTACAACAACATATCCAAAATGTGGGACGGACACAGTCCAGGTATTGTACTTTATTAAAAACATTTCACTCTTTGGTTGTGGCTGTCTCATTCATTTCATTATGTAGTGCATGCAGTATACCTTTATTCCAGACTTCTTACACCTTTATTGGTAGCTTCAAACTCTTTCTCACTCTCTCACTTATTTTATATTTACATTTCAGGATGGTACTTAATTCCAGGTTTTATTAACATTTATTACTGGCTTACAACAATCCTTTCCAGCTGACTCACTTATTTCATATGACAGTATATACAAGGATGTATTCAAGACTTGTCTGTCCTTTATTGATGGATTAGAACACTCATTTTCAGGCTGAAGCAGTTATCTGATATTACAATACAGGTGGAAACTCTATTTGAGACTTGTTTACTCTTTATTAATGGATTACAATACTCCTTTTCAGGCTGCATCACTTATCTGATCTTAGAATACTAACAGAAGCTTTATTCTAGGCTTATTTGACCTTTATTACTGGGTTACAACACTGAACTCTTTTACAGGCTGTCTCACTTATATTCTATAATAATACCAGCTGAATAATTACTAACCTGCCTGGTGGCGCAGCCTTAACAGCCTAATCAGCATAGGCTTGCCGATTCGCGGAACGAACATCTGCAGCTGTTATATAAATGAAGGGATATTGGAACATACATATCCATACTATAGGCTAGGGAAGCATTTCTTACATACTTAATTACATGGATACTTACTCAGTAGTGGGGCATTGGGCATATGACAGGCCTCCCGGATGCATCGGTTTAGTTGGTCCTCCTTTCAACATTTCAGGTCCGCATGGTGGTGACGGACCTGCTCACCAGTCCTGGGAATGCCCGTGGCACTGGTAAGATCATGTGCCAACTGGTTCCATGCCTCTGCCTTGTACGCTCCCCATTGAACCTGGCCCTGCATGAGTCGGCCTTCATGTTGGTGGACTAGGAGCCAAACAATATATTTAGACTCCTCAATGCCCCACCTTTGCACTCTAAAGTGATTACCTTCTCCAATGCCAGCCATCCTGACTGCAAGTGGGTACCACAATCAGTTATGGCGAGTATTCCCACCTATGGGACTTAAATATGCCGCATTTCCCACACTTTTTTGTGATTGGCCATTTTTGAGAATTCTACGCTGACTGCAGACCTGCTTAGCAATGGTTAATCTACCATTTCTATGTATATGTACGCTAATAGTGGGTGTTTCTCCTAAGCTGTCATGGCATAGTGGTGCTGTGCTTTGATTATAATGCACAGGATCCTGGGTTCGAACCTTGTCACTCTTTTATTTTAATACTGTCTAGACAGGCTAGGGGGTGTGGCTGCATTTAAGCAACCTAGCTCTACATTGCTCCCCTGTGCCCTACGGTGCCCTGGTTGGCACGGCGCGCACGTCGGCGCAAACACATTGCACTGGGTAAAGCATTTTTAAATGTTGGGCAACTCTATTGCACTGGGTAAAGCGCTATTATAATATGGGCAACTCTGTTTAGCTGGGTGAAGTGCTATTAAACTATGGGCAACTCTGTTTAGCTGGGTGAAGCACTATTAAACTATGGGCACCTCTGTTTAGATGGGTATAGCACTATTAAACTATGGCCACCTGTGTTTAGCTGTGTAAAACATTGCTTAATGGCAGGCTATTATATATCTGGGTCTTTTAAAAATATATATTTTGTTCGCTGATACATTGACCATGTCACTGCTTTTAATAAAATTTTAATCATATTTGTCCGGTATCATTTCAAATACTGATTTAAAACAAAAATAAGAAGGGGAGTGGTGGGATTCGAACCTTGAATGCCTTCTCTTTGTGCATACGCTCTACCATTACACTATTGCTATTTGGATTCATTTGCATAAGTAGCTCTTATATGCTCTTCAGTGTCACAATTGCTAACTGTGGTTAAGCAGTGGGCACACCCGCGCAAACAAGCGCAAATACAGGCAGCTATATTGTGGATTTAAAAAAATAATAAATTTTTTCCATTTTATAACTGATGGGGGTTTACAGTGTCAGGGAGTGTGGTGTTGGGTGCAAGTACATTTGAGCGGACTCGCTCTTGTCTGTTGACATCTGTTTATTTTTAAAACCTTGCAGGGGCATGGACGTTTAGACTGCTCGGCAGTTGGACATGCCCCCTGCTTGCCTACCCAGTCCGTGGAAGAGTTACGGATGAGTCAGTGCGCCCTCATGAATATTCATGGTATGCTGATGTCATACCGTTCAACTGCAGCCTCCGAGTAAGACATATTAAGTCTTACATGGAGGTTTCGTGAATCCGGCCCACTATGTCATTTCTTTTATAACATAATGCCATTTAACTAAGTGACAGATTGTGGTCAAAACATTAAAATCTGCATAAAGATAAATATTTAACCCACTAATCAAATAAATAAACAGCATTTTATTTATGAAATGATTATTTAAATAATTAAACAATTAAAAATATAATGCTCTCTTCTTAAGAACAGGTTGAAGTGATACATGTTCATTGATCCCTGGTGGAATATTAAACTGTAACTTAATAATCCAATACAACTCCCTCATTTCTATTAAAAGTTCTCACTACCCTCTCCTTGGATTATGTGGTACCAATTATAAAATTCCAAACTTAAATTTGGTGAAGTGGTAAAGTGTGCTTATAGAGAGAATTATTAATATTACCTTTAAAAATTACATATCGATGTTCATAAATTCTAGACTTAAGCTTTCTCTCTGTTTTACCCACATAATAACTTCCACACATTTCACAAATGGAAATATAAACCATACCTTTTGTATTACAATTACCTCTAACTAACTTAACTCCATACCCTTTGTCTCTTACAGGTATACTATCAGTATCTAAAATATAGGGACATTGTTTGCACATACTTCATTTGGTTATGCCTTTAAATGTCAAATTTAAAAGTGAACATGTATGTTCAAAAAGATACTTACATCTTTTTTCAGTTTTATACACAAAGTTACTTAGTTAAATGGTATTATGTATGCAAAATAAATGCTCACTGTTTTTTTAAATACCAATAATTTTTCTGATTTAAGTGATTTAATTGAATAACGAGAAGACATTTTGTTATAAAAGGAGTTCTTTTGACACTCTGATTCTTCTAATGAAGTCCCAGTATGTTTTGAGGGATGAAAGCGCTTAACTTGTTTTCTTAATAAAAGTGTTTTTGGCTTTATTGCAGTTTTTATTATTTTCCATTTCGAGTATGGAGCTTGCAGTGTGATAAACCTTGGTGCCAAGTTCAGTTTATTTTGTGTCTGTACTTATACCTATCCTGTACTCTTACACTGTCTGTGTCAGCTACACTCCCTTGTCCCCACCACATGTGATACATAACATTCCTACAAACAGTCCCATAACTTCCATATTTACAAAGCAGGTTAAAATACTTGAGAAACAACAATGGGGCATCCACGACAAAGCACATACATTTAATAAACAATAAGCAGCAAACAGATAAGCGCTTTCAGAGATGCATGCTTCATCAGATCAATTTTTCTACATTGGGACTGATTTTCTCCTTGTTGCTGTTTGGCTAATGTACATTTACAAAGCCATTCATAACTGGCCTATCAATGGACCATACACAGCAAGTATTGCACATGCTAACATTCCAGGCTGCATCCAAGGATTACTAACACCATTGCGAAACCCTTGCAGTCATACTGACAACACTGGCTGCATACCAGCTGAGTAAACAATGGCAACTGCTCTACCCTTATACAGAGGTGGTGCATCCACTGACTAACATAACTATATGGGTCTATATTACCATATTGAATGGTAACAATCTGGAATGCTCATATGAGCGAAAACACAGCAAACCGAACTTGCTATTGTGGGGGGCTGTGCCCCCCACACCCCCCGCTAAATATATATTTCAACTCCGAGGTCACACTAAAGTTAGGAAAGGGCAATTAATCCAACCCTCACTGTACCACAACCTCAATAAAGCAAGTTCATTGTCCTGCGTTTTTGTTCATATGAGCGTTCGAGATTGTTGCCATTCGATATGGTAATATAGACCCTAACTATACACCTCTTTGACTAAGTATCAATATCTGTATGCACAGAGGGGCAATCATCATGGAGCTGATCAGCACACATATATGTGATCTACACACAGTTGACTGTACATAGTGTGGATATGTGACAGGATAAGCATGACTGTTACATGTGGTGGACGTTTCCAAGTCAGTCACCAAGGATCTGGGTGAAGGTACAGCAGGGCATACAACCCCCAGACTCAGCCAAGCTGTCTGACTATATCCCCTCCTCAGGTAACATTTACAAAGCACCCACTTAGGCATCCATGATACTGTCATTGTAGGGGTCACTAAGTGGCCCATTGATGGCACACATACTCCACAAAGGGACATCCTCCTCCAAAACCTGATCTGTAAGCAGCAGTGCTCAACAGGGTGCAGGTCTCAGTTATCTACTGCTTGGAATCCATGTAACCACCATATAGACAACTACTGAATGACTGTGGCTAACAATGTTGGCTGATGCCTGCAAAAGGGTATTGTGAACACATGCCTGTTGACATAAGAATGGCCATAAACTCCAAACAAATATATATGTAGTATCATTTCCATCAGGTGGACTTATTTACCTGGTAAGTAACACATCAGTGAAAATATGTGATGTACATACTCAGGGGTGAAAGAACTGGGAACACAGACCTGGCCACACAGGTTTACACCTAATGTGCCTCAGATCACCATGTCTCTACAGTGGTATGACAGGAATCATATGGCAGACCAGAGGCTACAGTCACCAGTAAGTGACATACTCAATCGCCACATACTCTTCCCTCGGAATGACAATATGTGAGTGCAATGACCATTTGTTGGCGTACCTTTCCAAGCAGTACTGGCAATTGCACAAGACAGTATGGGTCCCTCACAAGGACACTTCACGTCTTCAGTACGTGTTCAATGGGGAATGTCTGCAATGAGTGTCATTGTCGCCTGTTGCATATAGACTACTCAGATGTGATCTGTGCCTTGCATACAGGGCAATGCATGACCCTGCTTGATTGCATATGCTGCCTATCTGTAGGAAACATTGTAGATGGATGACTCAATGTAAAGACATTAACCTCATATGTGACATTAGTACTTCATGCTTCTGGGAGAGATTTTCTAGCAGACTTAAGCATACCCTTGGAACAGAATCCTGCCTAATGGCATGCAGAGCACCTCAGTGCAGCTCAGCACATGGCATCTGTATGATTGGCTGGGTGACAGTCATCTCAACACAGGACATCTGCCTGTGTCCCTCTTGGACTGGGGCAATATGTGCTGATCCTGTAACTATGACTATGAAGATGTCTATAATTGTGAGGGCTGTATGGCCATTATGCTAGTTAAATCAAGTTGGAGGTTGCAGGAGCAAAACAGGTCCAAAAAATGAAGAGTATCTCAAGACCAACTATGTAAAAAGAATGAATATTTATTTAAAGATGAGCGCTTTCACTGTTGAACACAGCTTCTTCAGATCTAAGTTAAAATAAATAAAAACTTAAAATGGTTATTTTATATGATCACCTCTAGTGGTCAAACAAGTAATTACAATGAAGAAAACATAAACTGATTCTTTTGTATGATCACCTCTAGTGGTCAAACAAGTAATTACAATGAGGATACATATAATGAATAGGTTCATAGGTTCATACTAGGCTATCTGCCCAAGGGCATTTATAAGCCTAGCCCATAGTTATGTGGCTTTCGCCACCCCTTTAGTTTGAATAAAAACTATGCCTATTATTTTGCTGTGCCTCTGTCAAGCAGTGACACTGAAGTAATCCCTGGGGTATATCTGCGATCTCCCATCCATTGGTCAAGATTCCTCTTGAACAAGGCCAGCGAGGTGCTCTGCCTCACATGTACTGGGATTTTGTTCCACAGCATAGGGAGTCTCTGGGTGATGAATCTGTCCCTCCAGCATGTTCTATTTATAACTGTGTCAAGGTTTAAGTCTCCCACCCTTGTGGTTCTGAGGGATCTAGATTTTTTGAGGTGAAGCATATTCATCAAATCTGGGTTTGACATGGCCTTATATGTCAGGCACAGGTCACCTCTGAGCAAGCAGTATGAGACTGAATAGAGCTGGAGTTCTTTCAGTCGAGCAGCATAAGACATATTTTTGAGACCCTTTATCCTTTTGGTGAGGAACTTTTGGGGCCTTTCAAGCTGCAGCAGGTGTCGGGTCAGATACTTTCTGAACAGGGCATTGTACTCAATCATAGGTCTAATGAGTGATGAGTACAGGGGGACGATGACCTCCCTTGATCTGGATGTGAATCCCTTCATGATCAGGTGGGCAATATAGAAGGTTTTCCTAACTACTTTAGCAACATGAGTGTCAAACGAAAGGCTACTGTCAACCTGGGTCCCCAGATCCCTGATGACTTCTTCTGTGCTCAGTGGATTGCCACCTATATGGTAGCTAGGGGTAACCTTGTTTTTCCCGAAGGGTATGACTATGCATTTCTTGGCGTTTAACTTTAAGCCATGGCTCTGGCACCAGTTATCCGTTTCTGTGAGGCCCTTCTGAAGGATATCTGTGTCAGATGTGTTTTCGACTATGGCACCCAGTTTGCAGTCATCTGCAAACTTTGTCAGCCATAACCCTCCTGTGTTTGCTTGTTCTTCAGAAAAGTAGATGCAGAACAAGAGTGGACCCAGGACTGAGCCCTGTGGGACACCATTTGTGACAGGCTTTGAGTCTGACATGGCTCCAGCAACTCTGACCCTGTGGGTTCTGTCACTTAGCCAGTTTGCAGCCCATCTTGTGATGTATGGGTTTACATTCAAGCTGATGAGTTTTTCAATGATACCTGAGTGGGGTATTGTGTCGAAGGCCTTTGCCAGGTCGAGGTAGGCTGTATGGACTGCCTTTCCCTCATCAATGGCCTTGGTGACTGTCTCAAAAAAGTCAACCAAGTTTAAGAGGCAGGATCTGCCTTTGACAAAGCCAAACTGGGCTGGATCCAAAGTCTGCAAGTTCCCTATGTCTTTATTTATGAGTTCCATTATGATCCTCTCCATGGCTTTGCAGATAAGGCTTGTCAAGCTAATGGGGCGGTAATTTCCAGGGTCGGTGGAGGCACCGCCCTTATGAAGTGGGACCACAGTCACCGTGTGCCACTCCTTGGGTACGTATCCTGAGGTGAGGCTAAGATTGAACAGCTGTCCTAACTGTGGGTTTAATTCCTCATTGAGTTCATGAAGCACACAGCCGGGGACACCATCCGGTCCCATGGATGCTGTGTTTTTTGCCTTAGTGAGAGCAGTTCTCACCTGGGTGTTGGAGATGTTTGGGGGGCTACAATCCTCTGGTATATATATCTCTCCTTTTGGGGGGGAGGGGGGGAGAAGTTTGCACTGAACCTGTCAGCCAGTATGTTGGCAATGTGTGTAGGTTCAGTAATTTTCACATCATTTTGAACTAATTCAGAGCATATCTGGGAGTTTCCTCCTAGGTTTCTAACATAGCTAAAGAAGGCCTTATGATTGTCTCTTGAGTCCTTGGTGATTTTTCTCTCAAAATTTGCCTTGGATGATTTTATGAGGGCTCTTAGTTTTTTACTTATGATGATCAAAGGTGTCTTACCTTTCAAGGATTTTGCTCTATCTTGTAGTAGCTTCCTCCTTTTGTTGTAGAGCTTGTTTATGGCTGGGGTCCACCAGACTGGATGCTTGCCTTTGGTACAGTCTCATAGCCGGTTTTAGGCACCAGCGAACCCTGCGGTTGCTGGGGGCCCCCTGTTTCCTGGGGGCCCCCAACCACAGCAAGTTATCTTATCCTGATATTTTGTCACATCTGTAAAACCAACAAAAGCTAATGCAGCAGTCTTGCATACTTAATAAACTATGAGGGTAATTACACTTATTTATATCTCCTTTAAAATTCAAAGATATTTCTGGTTGTAGTAACGGTGTTTTGTCAAGTAACAGGCATCACAATGCCATTAAATATTTTTCTACTGACATAGTGCTCCTGGCTTAGTTAAACCCTGCTTTTGGACATTTTCTCCACTAAAACTAACTAGATAGCCAGCTTTTAGTCCCTGCAAAACCATGGCTGTAAGGGTCCCCCTTAATCATCTTTCTCTGTGTGGGGGCCCCACAAAAGCTGCTGCTGACTGGGGAAAATGAGGAATGAAAATGCATTAATTTCCTAATTATGCTCTTTAACATGAACAGGGCTGTGATATGACCCTGTTAGGGTGAAGATGATAATGAACATGAACAATAGAAGCACTAGAGGGTTCAGCAGCCCAGAGTGACTTACCTCAGTGCAAACTTTGGATTTTAAGAAGAGCTAATGCTTCCGATCATCAGGGATAGTTTCTCTTTCAGGTAGTTTTATAACTAATACCAGAACACCAGATACTATAACTCAATTTCCTTGCTTAAGAATTCAGTACAATCCCAAAAATAATAAAATAAATGCTCAGAATCATACATATGTTTAAATATTTCTCTAATTCACTTAAAAAGTTACTATAATAACATATTTTGCATCAACATCTATTTTTGGACAATAAGTATAAAACTCAGATGTCTGGATTGATTGACTGCAATCCTGAATGATTTACCAACAAATCAGACTTTTACGAAGGATAAAGCAAAAGTATGAACAAAATCAGGAAAGGTCTGTGAAAGTAGGGACAGTGACAAGTATGCATTACTCCTCGATTAAATAAATCTTACTGCTTCTGCTGTTTGACAAATGCTAAACAGCAGTGACTAATCTGGTGTGGCAGTGCCAATGTTGCACAAGGCATTGCTGTTTGCGGAAATAAGTACATAACTAGTACTGCTGTGGCTTATGCATGTTAGTGTGTGTGTGTGTGTGTGTGTGTGTGTGTGTGTGTGTGTGTGTGTGTGTGTGTGTGTGTAAAACATCACTGATTTTTATCTGTGCATGCACCCAATAATGCCAGGACACAGACATTATTCTTGTGTATCAGTAAAAAATGTACCTAACAAGTAATTATATTTCGAAAGTAAGACATAATAACATATATCACAGAACATTCAGACACAGATATTCTTGGAGTCAGGTTGCCCCCACTCACTAGACTGTCTAAATGGATAATGGGGAGTCCCTTTATCATCCTTGACTCTGTGGGGGCCCCCATCAAAGCTGTTGCTTGTTGGAGAAAAATGTATCAATTTTCTGAATATGCTGTTTAACCTGAATGGTGCTGAGATATGTCCCTTTTAGGATAAAGCTAATAATAGCCTCTGTTTACAACCACATCCATTCTAAAACCAGCCCTTGTGTGTACATAAAGCTGCTACGGGTTATGAGGGGCTAGAGATTGTGTGAATATTACATCTTTAATTTTCATCACAGTCAAACCTTAGAGGTATGAAGTCATTATAGCTTTAGTTTGAGCTGAGGGCAGTGTTTCTCACAGACCTCAGAGGTGTACAAAGAAGGTTACTATAGCTTGTGTAAGAGAGGTGTACTGTCTAGGAGCAACAAATTCAATATAACTGAAATCATTCTCACAGTCACATACTAGGCACATATACATGTGGCAACCTTTGACGGGTGAAGAACATGCTATATATATGTATATCATCACTCACTTGAAATATATGACAAAGGCAATTTAAATCTCTGCTTTCATCCCAGTCTAACACCAGAGGGATGCATAGGCAGTGACTTGTCTTTTTTAGAGGGTTAGGGAGGTAGGCAGTATTTCCAGATAAGACTTAAATATTCTCACAACTACTGGGTTGTTAGTTTACTCTAAGCTACAATTTTGTCAGCTTTGAAAATTAAGCCTTGGGCACAAATTATGCCTTGAAAGAAAAAAATAAGACTGAAATTCTTTTTTTCTTCATAATTTTTATTTAGGCCACCATTGGAGTAAAATGTTGAGAAAAAGCTCTAAAATGCATCCCAGACCATCTGTAAACCTGTCTTGGGCCCTTACTTGAGTTATTTCCTAAATGGTTATTACTGTGCTGTCTTGTTCAGGAAAGGTGTGTTGAAAGGATACAAGGAAAACTAAAGCTGAACCACAACAGTGAATTTCTTTCCTTAATCATAATTTCTGTTCAAGCTATTATTGGATGAAAAGGTTGTGTAAAATGCACTTCAGAGCATATAGAAAGTCACGGCTTCTTGAAAAATTTAGAGTAAGGCAAATGTCAGTAAAGGAAGAAAAAAAGTAACTTGTATGATGTGGGGAGCCCAAAGGAGAAGGACTCAGAGGTGAGGGCTGGAGGGTGTGTGTGTGTGTGGGGTGTTGAAATGTAGGTCCAGTCATCATTTCACTTTAAGTCCAGACCTGTACATGACTTGTTGCAATGTATCACTGTTGCAACTAAGTGCCAGTAACTCTAACTGCTCCTTTGTTAGACAGCTCAACATAGTGATAGTGTGATACATAGGCCTGTTGTAATATAAAAGATTGTAGCTGCAGGTCTGTCTGTGGATACTACTCCTAAAAGTTTGCAGCATGAAATAAAGGGTTGCTTAGGATGGATGGCATTGTTAGGATGATACTTATTCTGGAAGTGCCTAGGGGGCCCCCAACTTGACATTTGCTGGGGGCCCCCAAAATGCTAACACCGGCCCTGTACAGTCTTAGTTTTGTTTGGGATTGCCTGATCCATGCAGTCCTGTAGGTGCTGGTAGAAGGCATTTGTAAGTGATTCAGCGGTTTGAGTAATGTTTACCACTGGCTCAGGGGCCTTAAAGGAGACCACACTAGTTTTTAGAAGTGTGAAGTCGGCTTTTGAGAAGTTTTTCACTGTGGTCTTTTTTGTTTCAGGTGGGGGCGGGACAACAGGACCATAGAATCATTATTAGACCTGCTGATAAAGGTGGTTGTATTGTAGTGATGAATACCCTACACTACTATGATTCTATGTCTAGTATGCTGCATGATAAATTTTATAAAGAGACTGAGTTATCAGCAGAAAAATAAGTCATTTTATATGTACATAACATCCTATCAGACATTCATAAGAGTGGTTTGATTGATCGTGATTTATATGAATACCTTCTAGTGAAAACACCCTTGATTCCAGTTATACATGGTCTGCCGAAATTATATAAGAATGCCAGTGACTCACCCATGAGACCAATTGTTTCTGGCCGTGGATGGGTCACTGAGCATATCTCTGTATACATAGAGAATCATCTGAGGCAAGTACTGAACAAGAATAAGTTTGCATTGAGGGACTCCAAACAGTTCTTAATAGAACTATGATTGTTTTAACTGTAATGGCATCACTGATGAATATATGTTTGTGACCCTTGATATACAATCACTCTTTACGGTCATTCCGAACACCTTAGGACTTACGTTTATTTCTGACTATCTTAAGGAACATAGTGAGTACGACATAGTGAAGATTGATTTATTGGTACACTTCCTAGAACTAGTATTAGAAAACAATTTTTTTGTTTTCAATGACATCATATACAAACAGGTAGATGGCATAGCTATGGGCACTTCCTGTGCCAATAGCTATGCCAACATGTTCCTTGCACATTGGGAACAGCATATCTTGTTCTGTGAGACATTATTTAAAGAACACGTTAAGTTCTATTGACGTTTTGTCAACGATGTGTTTGTGATATTGAATGGCACTTTAGAACAACTTCAACTGATGCACACTATCATGAATAATCTAATTGATTGTCTCAAATGTACAATGCAATTTTCATATAACAGAATTGAATTCCTGGATTTGTATATTGAAAAACTTCCAAATGGTCTTATTAATACAGGAGTGTACAGGAAACCATGTCATGTTAATACCCTGCTCAAGAGATCGAACATGCACCCTCCTTTTGTATTCAGGAATGTCATGGTAGGTCAGGCCATTAGAGCATCAAGGCTAAATCCTTTGGAGGCAGGCTTTGTATCTGAACTAGGGGACCTTAAAAGTAGACTTTTGCAGAGAGGATACAATATTAATGTAATTGATCCTTCTCTGGAACGAGCCTTAGGACTACGCAACACCGTAGCTACACCATATTTTGGACATCACAGTTCCAACACCCAGGAGAATAGGGAGCACGTGTCATCTCATGTTAAGTTTTCAACATATTATTCATTAGATAATAATGAGATTAGAGATATCATCAATAAATATTGGTCCATCATGCATGTTGATCCTAAAATAAGAGTCATAGTTGGTGAAACTCTCAGCTTTTTGTACAAGAATAAGAACAATCTTAAAAAGATGCTATGCTATCCTAAGTATGGAACAGTAAACAAAGTAGCAGGACATACTAAACCGTGTGGCAGATGCAATTTCTGTCAATTTATTAATGAAGACAGCAACTTTTTACATCTTGATACGCTTGTCACTTATGAAGTAAATGTGGAGGCTGACTGCATGACCACTAATGTGGTATATTTGGCCACCTGTCAGATCTGCTCCCACTTTTATGTTGGGAAAACCAACCGATCATTAAGGGACAGAATGAGGGAACACATCTATCACATAAGGAAGGGTTCACCTTATAATGCCCTAGTGAAACACGTAAATCTTGCAGGAAGACCGCACTGTTTTTGTTTTAGAGTACTTGAAACTATAGTTCCAGCAATAAGAGGCGGTGATATTAGGATGCATACAGAGAACAAAGAATGTAACTGGATAGTTCGGCTTAGGGCAGATAAAGGATCTGGCCTCAATGATAGAGCCTCGATAAAACCGAGACTAAGATCACATAGGAATATTAAATAGATTGTATCTGCTTTCTCCAGTGACATCTGTACTAGTATTTCACCTCATTTTTCTTTTTCTCCCCCCCCTTAATACTTACTTTCATTTATGACATTTCTCACATAGGTTCGATATTCTTCATGTCATTCCATTTGGAAATGTAGTTGACTAGGATTTTTTGTATCCTTAGGATAGGCATTGTTTGAGCATTTAATATTCATTTGATTTGTGATTTCAGGACATATATTTTGTATATTCAACTGGTTATTCATTACATGCATTTTTATTGTATTTACTTGCTTGACCACTAGATGTGATCATACAATAGAACCAGTTTATGTTCTTTTCATTGTAATTACTTGTTTGACCACTAGAGAATTTAGCTTTTTTCTCCCCCCCCCTTCAACACTCACTTTTATTCATGATATTTCTTATGTAGGTTATATATATGTAATTTCATTTGGAAATGTAGTTGACTGAGATTTTCTGTATTTTCAGGACAGACATTGTTTGAGCATTTAACATCTATTTGATTTGTGATTTTATGATGTATATCCAACTTGTTATTCATTCATTATATGTATCCTCATTGTAATTTCTTGTTTGACTACTAGAGGTGATCATACAAAAGAATCAGTTTACGTTTTCTTCATTGTAATTACTTGTTTGACCACTAGAGGTGATCATATAAAAGAACCATTTTAAGTTTTTATTTATTTTAACTTAGATCTGAAGAAGCTGTGTTCAACAGTGAAAGCACTCATCTTTAAATAAATATTCATTCTTTTTACATAGTTGGTCTTGTGATACTCTTCATTTTTTGGACCTGTTTTGCTCCTGCAACATCCAACTTGATTTTACTTCTAAGTGCTTTTTAAACTGGGTGACAGGCAGCATTCATCTGGTGTATTCAGTGGTGTGGTGTGCTGTTTTAAGTTTACTTAAAATTATGCTAGTTAAGTTCAAACATCCTATGATTATATAACATGAGGTAAAATGCTCTAACAGGTTCACAAACAAACATGGCTACATTGAAGCTAGCACCACTTCCAGTCACTAAGTACAGGACATGCCAAAGCACACACATAGTGCAAGTTGGCTGTATGTAGATGTGAACACTTACCTATGTCATGGTACACACTACAGATCACAGTATGTGCTGTATGCAACTCACCTCATGTCTGCTAGTATTGTCACTTTAGGACATGTTATGCTTGATGACATAAGAAGGCCTTGTTGTGGTCAGTCCTTTGTGGAGGCACTTCACCCACTACAAATAAAACACTGCAAAGCCCTACCTATTTCTACATTACCAAGGTTATCATATTTATGCCATATGGATATATATTTACACACCAAGTAGGCTGGAGTGGATTTGACCCCCTACCTATCTAGTTCTATACACTATAGATCATAGTACTCATCCACACGCCACAGCTTAAGTCGGATACTATACTGTCAGCTGGTAGTCTTAAGGTGGATAACATCATCAGGCCTCGTAGAAGAGGGCAGTTTGGAAGGCAGCAGCAAGTTACAAGGCCAAAAAGTGCACAACCATTACAAGTGGATAGCCCTTAAGGGCATGTCCATTGTTTTGCAGGGGGATATACACATACACATGCACCAAGTGGTTGGAGTGAGGTTATAACCCCTACCTATCTAGTCTTATACAGTATCGAGCATAGTACTTTTCACACACACCACGGGTTAAGTCTGTTGTATATGTGATTGCTGGCACAGTACTTGTGCATTACACAAACTAGGCTTGTGTTGCACAGCATCTGTTGCCTGCAGAGTGATATTGCTTCATACTGTTATCAGCACCTAGTAGCCAAGCAGTGAGATAACTGTTATTATCCTAGTACTGTGTGTACAGTTACCAGTATGACCATATGTGGGTGCGTGCAGTTAGATAGGCAAACCTGTGGGCAGGTACAATGTCCCCTGTCCATGTGTGTGTTGACAACATTACACATTACACCACCTGCTCACCTTTATTTGTCTATGTGGTGACATCCAGCAGCCACAAGGGTCTGCAGGTAAGTGGATTATGTACTGTTGTGCACTTAGTTTGGATCCTTTTAGCAATGGTATGGATGTGTGATAGTTCAGATTTAATCACCATTAGTAGAGCATGTTGGACAATACAGACATCCACAGACATATTTCTGCATATAACAGAGATGTATATATAAATGTAGCTGTATGTGTGTGTGTGTGTGTGTGTGTGTGTGTGTGTGTGTGTGTGTGTATGATATGTATATGTGTTATGTAGATATATGGAGAGAATGTATGTATCCTTTTAATATATATAGCTATATGGGTTCCAGATGTTTGCTCAAATGAGCAAACGACCGAAACCCTAACGGCCAGGCATACTTACGTGAAAGTGCTTTTCACCAAAGAAGCACTTTCGCATAAGTATGCCTGTTGCTGAGGCTGTACTAAGGTGCGGGTAAGGGAAATTTCCCTTTTCCACACTGTAGTGCAGTCTTGGAAGGAGAATATTAAAGTAGGGGGGGTGTGGGGGGCACAGACCCCCACATGGGGGGGTGCAGCCCCCCTGCTAAAATGTTAATGTAGTGGGTTTTTTTAACATGCTTTAATGAAAGCACTTTTTCAATAAACGCGCTTTCATTAAAGTGTGTTCAGTTATTATGGATTCGGACGTTTGCTCATTCGAGTAAACATCATAGATCTGGCTATATATATCGGTATATTTGGTCTGATGAAGAGGTTGATCATTGAAAGTGCTTACTATTAAATTTTGTTGCCGTGGTACTGCTGGTGTATTTTTTGTTTACTTTCATTTTATTTTATTCACCGGCAGTTTTATTAGCTTGAGACATCTACCTGTTTCTCAATATATTGGCATATATCTATTTGACACTACATAGAGATAGATATACTATGTATGTGAGAGAGAGAGAGTGACAGACAGATCTGTATACATATATGTCTGTATGTATAGACATATTTATACAAGACAGGTTATTTTGATGAAAGGGTAACAGAATTGTACTCATTTTAAGTAAGTGTATGGGCAAGCCTGTGGGATTGTCAGTACTTATAAAGTGACTCCAGGCCACTCCTACCTGTACTCCAGTCTGGAATTTTGTGTGTTACAGACATTAACATCTGCCCGTTTCTACATTACTGCACCTCACCCAAAATGTTCATGGCATTCCCCAGCTGTCTGCTGTATTTAATATGTGACTGAGGTTCATAATGTTACACCACACACAGACTGACAGTCTGCATACCTCTCAACTGTAGAGATTTTCACAGACTGTCCTGATTTTTGGCTCATATTTTTGGTGTGTTCCTCATACATTTGTAGTTTTCTGTTAAATTATTGGATATTCAAGTCAATGATAACAAACTAAGAACAAACATTTGAGTTTCAGACTGTATATCCTTCAGAGAATATATCATAATGCAATGCCTTTTATTCTACTAACTTTCTAGGTTTATAAGAACAATATTTAAATTCTGACACTATTTTTGAACCTTTGCCCCCCCCGTTCTTTCTGGTTTTGTCCAAAAGTCTTGTACTGAGAGGCTGAGAGGCATGACAGTCTGTGGAAACACCAACTTAATGACACTTCACATGAGATGTGAACTCTTACAGATTAGAGTCACCAAAACCATCACCCATGCTGAATTCCCTAGTCCACTGAGCCACACAGGCTGCCAGACAAAGAGGAGTTATTCATCACACAATCAACAGCATAAATATGTACGTTGTTATTCCTGGGTTACGTGACACATAGAATGTGTGATCAGGTTCTATGTTACAGCCCTGAGATTGCCTGGTCTGCTGATATACCATTGCTGACTTACTGTTAAAGCAGTTATATGGGAACACAGCTGTGTTGGGTGTGGGTCAACAACAGTACATGATCTGCTGGGATAGACAGTTGTCCAAATATCATGTGAGCCCACTGTTGCTGTGTTGGGTGTGGGGCAACAACAGTACATGATCTACTGGGATAGACAGTAGTCCAAATATCATATGAGCCCACTGTTTCACATCTCCCTTGACCGATGTAGTGAATATTCCAACCATGATGCCTAGTGATTATTAGGGGACACATACTATTGAACTGGGTATCTGTAGTCCCATGTGGATATTACAGTTGTCCACATAGCCCACTATACTTCCTTGCATAAATGCAGCAGATCCATACATACCACACCATATTATAGTAATCCTTTCAAGTTGTGTGTAGGTTAGAGACTTGCCTTGCGACTGCCACAGACAGAACTGTAGTTCAGGGCTGACTCTGTGTGATGCAAGCATTATACAGCCAATACATGGATAGGTACAGGTTGTGTGGGTTGCCTGGCATCAACAATTTTAATATATGTATGCGAGTAGGAGTAAGGTGTCAGTCCCTAGAGCCCTAGATTGTCAGTGAATGTGCTATGCATTGTTTCTTAGCCAAAGCTAGGGTTTACAATGCATGCTATGTCTGCCTACAGGGACATCATCAGGGGGATCCTACTCTGAGTCCTCCTGTTAGTATGGCTGTGGTGACCTAGGCACTGGTGGGGGTCTGTGTATCCCTTCCCTTTGCTGATCCTGCTGCAGCTGTTTCTGCAGGATCATATTGTGTAGCATGGCACATACTGTGAATATCTGTGCACATGTAGCTGGAGTCTACTGCAGGGCTCCACCAGATATATTGAGGCACTGTAAATGTGACTTTAGAAGCCCAAACACACACACTATGATGTTCCTAGTTTGTGAGTGTGCCTCATTATGGTGTTCTTCTGTGGGTGGGTGCGCATTTTTGATAGGTGTTATCATCTATGATTCCAGTGCGTAGTCAGCATTCCCCAATAAACAGCTATGTAGGATGTCCCCCCTAGCAAACATCCATTACAGTTATGATAACTGCCAGGGCTGCCAGCATGCACATTTCTGATAATCTCCTGGGCATAGCACATGACCTGGGAGTTGATTGAGTGGTACCCCTTGTGGTTGACATAGATTCTACCCTCCTTACCAGGTGATGCCTTGATGTGTATATGAGTGGAATCTATGGCACCCAGTACCTCAGGGTAGCGAGCTACATGGTAGAAGTGTTGCGTATTGCTAGCCCTCACCTCAGGGGTGAGGGGCAAAGAAATGTGCTCATTGGTATGTAGTAGCATGGCATCCAAGAACTGGTCATGTACCCTGGATGCTGATCCTGTGAGACCCACATCATGTACCCAGTTGGTCTTTGAAAAGTACATGTAGCTAGTATCCTAAGGGCTACACATATTATTGTTTCCACTGGGACTGAGTTGAGGGCAGCAGAGCAGAGTTCTTGTAGTATGTCTCTGTCCACCTTGTAGTGCTCTACAATCTCCAGCTTACGTAGCTCCTGGAAGGTTAACCTGGGCCTGAACACTCTTCTCCTTCTCTGCCTTGGCCTATTGTCAGCAGTAGCATTGACTTCAGCATCTAGCATGTACAGATGTAGGAGACCTGCAGCAGCCCCTAGCATTCTGGGCATGAGCACTCTTCTCCTTCTCTGTGTAGATCTATTGTCAGCAGCAGAAGCAGCACTGACTTCAGCATCCAGCAAATACACTTGAAGCAGACATGTAGCAGCCACAAGCATTCTTGCAGTTAAAATTCCCAAGTCTGTACTCCAGTGGTGCACAGTATGGGAGAAAATCAGATTATATGGTGTATGCATACTTTATAGTGCTCTGCTGTAGGTGCTGGCTATATGATTGGCTACCTATGACACATTGCACCTGCCTAGTACATCATTAAAATCATTTAATGTCCCTAATTTAAGTTAAAAAGGGGTCAACAGTAATTAATATGTAATTGATTTTACATACATTCAGCACTGCAGAGTGCCACTCAGACGTGCCCCATAGGTAAAGCTTAGCAGTCAGTGTACACATCCCCCAGAAGGACATGCTCTGCATGGTGGCATGCCTCACAAACATGCGGAAACACATGTCCCTTAGCTAAACAAAGCTAAGAAATTAGTGCATACACCCCCTGCATGGACACACTCACTATGGCAGTGCTCTGAGCAAACAGCTGCAGCTAATCTGAAATAAGCTTAGAATCATTGCACACGCCCTCCCTAATGTCAGCTATCCTCTCTGTAAACACCAACATAGTTCTCTCCCTACACGGAGGGGATATGATGACACGATTATGCCTTTATGCTATTCAGTAACCACTTCATTTGCATAGGGATCCGTGCTCACAGCCTGGAAACTACATGCTTCATAGCTCTTCCACTTTAGCAACAGCACCAATGCACCATTGTAGACACTCCACACAGGGTCCTGTAATACATTTCTGTCACATAATATTAATTTTGTTGTTTCTACTTTTTTTTTTACATTGTTTTGTAAGGCATGTTTGCACACTGCTGTGCACCATGCAAACATGCCCTGATTATTAAAAAAAATGTAATTTAACTTATCTCCTTTAATTTTTCAGATATATGGAGGATAGTTTCACTCATATCTGTATGTGGTATGCCATTTCTGTCCATTTGTCTACATTTTTACAGACCCTTTTTTCTGTCTACATTCCTGTACATGGAATTGTTCTGTGTACACTATGAACACTGTCACTGGTTCCGACAAGCTGCCTGTCTGCTAGCTGGATCACTCTAACTGCATCATTTGCATGAGATTCACCTACTTATGAGGTGATTTGCATGCTACGGAACTTCCTGTGCTGGCACGTGCATGCGCACTGCCCAGCAGTACTTACTGAATCTAAAACCTGCTTATTTTTATGTAAACAGTGTGGCACAATGCCTATATGGTAAAAAATACCATGTAGGCTTTATGAAATTCCCTCCTAGGTTCTTGTATATGCATCCAGTTGTGTATGTGTCTTATCTAATTGTGAAGGCCTTGGAAGTCCAGAGGTATACTTATATAACTAGAGTAGACAGTATACATTCAGTCATATATCTGAAAAAACAATTAGGGTGTATTATCCTTCATATAAATCATATCAGCTCCACTATCTGAAGTGCTATAAATGAGGATAAATACAATGGGAAGTAGAACAACAGCAAAAATGTCTGGGATATCCTGTATTAGAACCCAGTGTCATGTGCATGGTAGTCCTACACTTATACTACAAGAATGTTGACATAACAGTTGTCTATTTTTCAGTTAATTGCTATTAACTACACTGTCACAATGGTAAAAATAGGTTGGCACCCTGTATTAGAACCCAGGGCCATCTGTACTCCAGCTCTACACTTTCACCTGCTGCCACAGGACAAATTACATGACATTTCCATAATGTCTTACTCATTCTTAAGTTCCCAATGTTAACTGCCACACAACATTACTTAGTGTGTTTGTGTGGTGACCAACAAAATTAATTGAATGCATCCATTTCCAATTATTGGCTGTCTGCAGGTGTTCTAGGACTGTAGATGTTGGGAAATTTTGCTAACTGCTGCACCCTTTGCACATTTACACATGCCTTGTCTGCAGGTGTTCTGCCTGCTTCCTGTGTGGCCCACTAGTTCAGTTTGTGCACTGCTAATTGTTACCAAAAGAGATAAGCACAGCCAAACCTGACATTGATTTTCTCCATTTCGTTTATGCACTGTGCAAACACTGGCGCACAAAAAAATAAAAATAAATAAATAAATAATAAAATAAATAAAAGGGAAAAGTAGCTGAAATGAAGACATGCAATCTATGAAGTAAACACTACAAAATGTTTTTTAGTGCACATGGAATATTTCCACATAGGTCTGGATTTGAACTCTCACTCCAGCAAACCTGTACAACACAGTAAAGTGCCTTATTCCTCTAACACACAAGCAGTTTTGCAGCTGAAAGCAGAAACTTAGGCAAAGTAGTTCAAATGAAGAAAGGCAATCTGTGAAATAAACACCACAAAATATCTGTTAGTACACATGAAATATTTCTACATAGGTCTGGAGTTAAACTCTCACTCTAATGAACTTTTAAAACAGTAAGGGTGCCTCATGCCTCTTATAAACCATATAACAATTATTTGTACATGTATTTATTTCATATGTAATGCACTGAGTGATCACATGACCATTTATGACTATTGGTTGCAAAACTGCAGCTCTGTCTTCCTTCGTTGTGTTTGTTGCACAGTCTTGTCTTTTCTAACCAGTAATCTGAGACATGCAGTTTGTAAGGCATTCTATAGCCTTGTCCTTAAAATGTGTGAGAATATTACATGGCAATAATATACAGTTGTCAACCAATGAAGGAGAGGTTGGATGTTAATAAACAGAACCTGTGAAATGCTTGCTACTTACTTAAATTTCCAACATTGATAAAATGACATCTATACACTTTGCAAGTCTAACTTGATACAACCACTGGGGGGTAGGGCAGTCAGCATTGCTGTTGTGTTTTCCTTCTCCCTACCAGTAATCATTTACAGCTGCAATCCATTAGCAACAAATACCAAGGGAGTGACTGCACTATGTTTACATTTCATACAGGGAGCCAAGTATTTGGGATTCAGCAATTCTAATGAGTTCACACTTCATTTGCATCTTCACTGTGCTGACAGCCATGAATTTACACCATAAAAAGGCAACCATGTAGCTAGGAAACCTGAAGGTGAGGAGACATGTTTATGTGGAGACGCAGAAAATAAACTATTACTTTGGGATATATCTGCACAGAAGATTATTGAACTTGACAAGGTATGCTTGCATTTTTCAGCTATATACTGCATCTGCTGAAATGTCATTCAGAAAAATCTATTTAATATAAATATATATATATATATATATATATATATATATATATATATATATATATATGGATCTAGGACTATTGAATGAAAGTTCAATAGTCCAAATCCACAATCACCGAATACACTTTAACAAAAACGCTTTCACCGAAAAAGCGCTTTTGTTAAAGTGTGTTAAAAAAAATATTGCATTGCCCCCTGCACCCCCCACACCCCTCTACTTTAATATTATCACTCTGAGGTTGCACTATAGTGGGGAAAAGGGAATTTTCCCATATCCCCACTGTAGTGTGATCTCCACAACAGGCATAATTATGCGACAGTGCTTCTTTGGTGAAAAGCACTTTCACACAAGTATGCCCAGCTGAATCTCTTTTGGTGATGTTGCCGTTCGGGATCCGTACGGATCCCATATGTGTATATATATATATATATATATATATATATATATATATATATATATATATATATATATATATATATATATATATCTTGAGTAATAAATGCTACACTTTTATCTGTATGCATTAGTTAGAAATGTACTGATGGCATGAGCATGTTACAGGTACATATGATTGGCAATACCTTAAAATGGAATGTTCTCTGTAAAATCTGTAGACATGTTTTTCAGGGACATTTCATTTGATAGTACTATTAGCACTTCAGTGGTGGTTTGTTAGCAAAATATGTCATTTGTGTGTTCTTTTGGGGGTGGGGGAGCAACGCTGCATCTCCATTATAGCACAAACAAGGATGGATTGCTGTTGTTACTCTCTGTTTCTTTTGGCATTCAGACTGTTGTTCATATTTGAAATCTATAGACTGTTTTATGTTTTGCCAGTGGGTAATACTGAAATGTTACATATTTTGTTTTATCTGGGAACAGGTATTTTTTAGTTATGTGATACTTACTGAATTATCCTTCTGTTGTTTTTAGGGCACCTAGGACTATGGCACCCAAGCATCTCAGTCCCCGAAAACTACCCTTCAGTGACCCTGAAAATCAGGTAATTGTGGAAGCTTTTAGGAGACATGGTGCTTTTCTACTTGAGAGGGGATATGGAGATATGTCAGGGAGAATGCAAATTTGGCAGCAGATAGTTGCAGATGTGAATTCAGTAGGTGGCCACAACAGGACATATGAACAGGTGCACCATAGGGCCACTAACATGATTTCATCTGCATGAAGGAAAGCAGCTGTAGTGGCACATGACTGAATGGGTTCCAGTGGTCCTGGGACAAAGCCACCACTAACAGCAAATAAGGATATCCTGTCTACTGTCAGGGATCCAGACATCTCCCAGGAAAGTGCAGAACAGCATGTCCTTGACATCAGTGCTACTGTTTCAGGGACAGCAAGTATGTACCAGGAGAAGCTTCCAGGTAGGCTTTTGTATCTCAGTTGTATCTCAGTTGTTAAATACTGTTGTATAGTACAATATTTACATCAATATGTTAGTTCTAATTAACAATAAATTGATTGGGAGAGTGAAGATTGCTACAGTTATCAACACATTCTGACTGATTACACATGGGGCTTTGGTTGGGCTTGTCATCCAAGTTCTTGTTGAAAGTATAGCTGATGGACATATAAAGGGCAAAATGTTTTAGCCCCTGTGTTACTGTTAATTGTGATGATGTTTTCCTTACCTTTTCTTCACTTCATCCAGGAACATCCAGCACAGGTAGCATATCATCAACTTCACATGGCAAGCCAAACATTTTTATGTCAGTACTGACGAGCAGTTAAAAGAAGTATTTTAGTGCATAATGTTAATGTGTTGTGTGTATTTCTGTACTGTCTAAAAGTGGCACCACTGTTATTTTGTTAGCATATATTGGAACTATAGTAGTGTAGGTATTCTTTTTTATTGTGTTTGTTGCTTATTATCACAGGTGATCTTGAAAGTGAAAGCATGGGACTTCTACCACCTGATGTCAGAGTATCAGCAGACTCTGATGATGATGGCGGCCAAACAGAGGCACTGTCAGTGGGTGCAGAGGTTGAATCTGAAACTGAGATTGACATACAGCTATTCCCTGAAATTCCCTGAGACACAGCCAGTAGGCTTATGCATATCCATTACAATGAGCCTTCAGATATTGAGCAAGTGGAGGATGAGACAATCGAACAGGGAAGTGTGGTTACTGCAGCTTAGGTGCCTGTTGACTCTGGCCATAGCCAAAGTGTGGGCAAGGTGCCATGCTGGCGGGTTGTTAAAGGTGTTTGGAGGAGGGCTGTTGTCCATCCTCCAACTGATCCAGGCGTCTCATCCTGTGCCACTCAACATATCTTTAGGACCATCATAGAGGCACAGGCATCTTCCCATAGGTCCTCCAAAAAAATCTTTAAGGTTGTAGATGTGGCACAGCTGACATGCGTGTCTGCCTCCATCATGTTGCTGATTCAGTGGATTGGATGAATGACACATAATGGGTGGTGTCTGTGATGGAACATCTGCAGGGAGGAGGATGGCATCCTCATGAGCATAGGTCAGCCACATGATCTGCTGTTAGCCAATGTGGCCATGCCCAATCATGCTCCCATGGTGGCAGTACATCACTGCTCAGCGAGATGTGGTAGGCCATGGGGTCGTGGTTGTGCTTATAGGAGTCCTCATTAGGGGAGCACATCCTGCAGACATCAGTTACTTTCAGTAACAGCAGTGCAGATGGATATGCCAGTGCAACTTCTGGCAAAGCCAGATGTCGTGGTCAGGGTTCTAACAGTAAAACAACAAATTAGGAAGCACTCTGTCACCCTTTTGAAATATCATTACAAGATTCATATATCCTTTCCCAATACTGAAACTGTGTCAACAGCCCTTCCTTTAAGCATAATTACCATCATGGAGTTTGCTATAGCTCACTCTTAGCAGAAAACTTAAATGTAGCACAGACTTGCACTTATATATTCCTCTACAATCATTGTTTCATAATTCAAAGAAGTTCACTTATGGTCACTGTAATTTCAATGGAGAGATGATGATTCTTATGGTACCTTACTATACTTTTTAAAAATATTTTCAATTAGGCTAGGTTAGTCATTCAATTTCACTTGTCAGAATGCTGACGCTAAACCCATTTAACATGGTGAGACATTTTTGAAAAAAGCAACGGATAAAGCAAGATCTCCTTTGCTTTTTAAAGTGTCTTGCTGTGTTAAATGGGTTTAACATAGTGAGACAGCTTTAAAAAAGCAATAGAGATGCTCCGTTGCTTTTTTTTTAAAGTTGTCTCGCTATGTTAAACTCAATTAACATAGCGAGACAAGTTGTAAAAAGCAACGGAGATCTTGCATTCTCCGTTGCTGTAAAAAAAAAAAAAAGAGTTGTACTAATGGAAAAAGTCTGGGCGACCGGACCTTTTTCCATTACTATAACTCTGATTTACAACATGCATGCTGACCAATCAGCGTTGCACATTTTAGAATATTAATGGGGGCTCATTGTATAAATATATATATATTATATATATATATATATATATATATATATATATATATATATATATATATATATACATACACACACACATATATATATAAATATATATATATATATATATATATATACATACACATACACACACACATATATATATATATATATATATATATATACATACACACACACACACACACATATATATATATATATATATATATATATATATGCTAATTCTCTATTTTGATTCAGAGCACTCATTCCATCAATGTATAACTCTTTTCCTCTTTCTCTTTCTTAATATAATATTACATTCCAAATGCTTATTAAGAAGATTCATTTGTTTTGAGCATTTTCCATTTGATTAGCTCGTTCATTCAAATACTCTTATCAAAAAGCTTCATTGTGTACTGAATAAATATTTTCTAATTTCTCTGTCTCTCTTTTTATTTTGATCGCCCGTTTTCTCTATGTCTCCCCAATTTCTTTGATAATTAACTCATTTCTTTTTCAGTTTCTTATCATTATACTGGAAATCCAAAATATCATTAATTGGATTGTTTTTCCGTTTTCTTTCAATGTCTGTATCAATCAAAACATTCCATTTTAATTATAAATAATATATAATGACATTCTTCATTTCTTTCCTTGTTTATAGTATCTGGACTATGTCTTTCTTTTGTAGACCCATAACACATTTTTTCTTCAGTTTTCTGCTTTTCATAATTAATTACCATTGTTTTAATTATCTCATTTGCTTTTTAACTTTATTTTATGATCCATATTCTATATTAGCCAATTCATTATTTGTAAATGTCTATCATTATCAGATTGTAGCTGACATAACACTTTTCCTTTCTATTCCCTAAGAATGCTATTTTGTTCAGTAAACTAAATCTACTGTTGTAAAATGAGGGAGGTGCAGAATAAAGTACAGAAATAGTAATTTGTTTCTATACACCATTACAACCCTATTTTAAAAGTTTTCATTTCTTTTATCATTTAATGGACTACCTTTGAATGAAGATGTGGGGCTTATTAGCAAGAAGTGACAGATTCCTCCTACTGCATGGGCTTGCAATGAATTTCGACCTTTGCCATTATTTTTGTGAAGAAGGATATGTAGCAATGTAACAATAATAGAAAATAATGTCATTTATATGCTAAAGAAAAGACATGTACTGTACTGGTGTACTTCCCAGTGTGCCATACTCCTGTTATCCTATAACTCAACAGCATATAACCTGACGTTTATTAAACAAGAACATAGTTTTCATTGATTCATACGAGTGAAGTCTATACTCTACTAGATAGTGGTAGGCATATGTTAAATCTATACTGCAATTATTTATAATTTAAATATTTAAATAATTTTATCTACTGTTGAATTTGATTTTTATAATGGTTTGTTTTCAGTTCTCAGTACTGTATTATCTTTTATTATTTTCTCTTACTGTCAGTGCTGTACACTGGTCTGATGTTACACAGAGTGTGCTACATTGGGGGGGGGGGGTCATGCTCACCAAATGATTTATAAAAATCAGTGCATACCAAGATTATATATTCCCCATTCCAAAGGAGGGATAGGCCTCCTTGAAATTAATTACATGTATAGATCTGCAATCATGGGACTCCACACATATCTACTGACCTCACAAGACCCAAATGTATTGAAAGTTTTGAAATGTGGGGAAAATAAATCTAAGATGACTTCTCTGCTTAATCTAGCAGAAGCACATCAGCATCAAGCGGGAATGGAAATCAAACCAGAAGTAGATAAAAATCAGGCATTGACTGAATGTGCCAAAAAACAAAAGAAAGAATATAAGGTGAAAGACTAGATGACAAGACAAGAAATGTGGAAAATGCATAAATATAGTTGCAAGTATAGAAAACTCTTGGAACAACCTCATGTTGATCAGGATCAAATGGAGGAATGGTTAAGGAGAGGTTAATTTAAACCAAAAGGCAAAAGGTTACTATTGGCAGCCCAAGATAGTGGACTACTTACACATTGGTTTACAAAGTCCATTGAACATGTGGCAGAAACAGACAAATGTAGGTTTTGTAAAACAGAATTGGAAACAGTTGCACATCTTGTTGCCATACCTCTCACACGTACCAAATTTCTTGGCATTTATTGGTTTTGAGGTCCAAATAATGGGGTGCTACAAATTCCTGAGTGGCCCCTTTATTCCTGAATTTCCCTGCCTTTTTTAAATTATTTGTTTCCCACTAACATCATCACATGTGCGATGATGTCAGCTTCATGAGCAGCCTATTGGAATTGGCTGAGGGCTCGAGGGGTGTGACTGACTGATTCACTGTAGTTTATGGGCAGCATGTAGTAGCATGCATCTGTAGTTTTGCAGAACAGTTTTCCCAGTTGCTCCAGGTAAAGCACTTTAACACTTTAGATGCAGTTCAGCACTTTCTAGTCCTGATGTTTTATAATGTGCTGCGTTGCAGATCCGTGTTGGAATAGTTATTTAAGCTCCTCCAGAGGAAGCATTTTTGCAAGTTTAAGCTGTTCCATGGTTATGTAAACTCCTCCAGGTAAAGCATTCATTCCATCATGTTTTACTATGTGCTGCTGATGCCATTTGTATATATAGAATGTGCACACAATTTAAATTACTTTCCATGTTGGAATTATCGCTGCATGTATTGGAAGGTTTTAAGTGTGTGTGTGTGTGTGTGTGTGTGTGTGTGTGTGTGTGTGTATGAGCATGCATTTGAAGGTTTTAAGAGTGTGTGTGTGTGTGTGTGTGTGTGTGTGTGTGTGTGTGTGTGTGTGTGTGTGTGTGTGTGTGTGTGTGTATGAGCATGTATTTGAAGATTTTAAGAGTGTGTATGTGTGTGTGAGCATGTATTGGAAGGTTTTATGTGTGTGTCTGTATTGGAAGGTTTTGCATGTGTGAGTGTGTGTGTGTGTGTGTGTGTGTGTGTGTGTGTGTGTGTGTGTGTGTGTGTGTGTGTGTGTGTGTGTGTGTGTGTGTGTGTGTGTGTGTAAAATGCCCCAATTAGGTATAGGGTTACTCAGGCTCAAACCCTGTACCTTAGGTACAAGAGCCTGAGTTCTCTACCCATACCACCACTTCTGATTGAAGGAGTTATACCTCTCAACTGTACAACTTTTCACAGACTGTTTGGAATGTTTGGCTCATACATTTGGATGATGCACCTCACAGCAAGGGGTTCTCTGTTTCAATTCTTGGGTGAAGTGCCTTCTGTGCAGATTCTGCATGTCTTTCCTGCATTTGTGTGGGTTTTTTCTAGGTGCTCTGGTTTCCTCCCACCATACAAAGACATGCATCTGGAGCATTTCTTCCCAGGCCTCTGCTGAAAATTGGCTTAATTTCAAGTTGGACTTTCCTGGTAAATAAATGTCAAATAAAAATAACATGTGTGGTTTTCTGGCAAATCATTGAGAATTGAATTCACTAAATAATGACAGCCATTTAAGTTTCAGTCTTTCTATCTTTCAGGAAACACATGATAACACAGCATTTTATTCTAGCAATTTTCTAAGATTATACTTACAATGTTTAAAATTTGTCCCTGGTTTGGGGCCTTTGTCCCTCCACAATAAATGTTGGCTTTTTCCTGATTTCTTGTGCTGTACAGTTCTTCAGGCAAAGTGAAGCTTGGTGCTGCTTATGGAAAGTCTACTTGTCTTGTTAGTAGCACTACAGGTAATATACTTGCTTTTTCTGCAGAAGGCTGTGGGTTCTACTCCCACAGTATGTAGATGGATTGCTAATACTGTACTGTGTTGTACTTTTAAAGGGGGTGGATGGTGCAGTCCTGAGAATGTCCTCCTTTGGCGGAGATACCTAGCAACTATGAACCTGTTATCAGTTGCATCCATTCCCTATTGAAATATTACTAGCTTATCATTTTGTTAATGTAACATAGGCAATGTATTCTTCAAGGGCAACAGGCACTTTACTTGCAGATGAAACAAATATAAAGTTGTTTGCTAGCAGCAACCTCTTCATTAGTTACAGATCTGTTTAATGTGGAATTATTTAGATGACTTTTACTTCTGCAGAGATTGTGCATATTTACTGATACTGGTGGATTTTAGAAGTTTGAGTAGACTTTTATGATGGAAATGTTGTGAATTGGGCAGTTTTGTCATTATTGATTCATGCATTTTGTTTCATTGCTTACTGGAAAAATGTTCAAAACAATAAATTTAAAATGTGCTGTAAAAAGTGTGCTGTATTATACAATGAATATAATTTAATACAGTCAGGAAGGTGTATCAAAGAACACATGTTTGTTTCATGTGTAAGGGGCTTATGATTTGACAGCAGCACAAAGGTAATCTTTATCTGCCACTGGCCAGATGCATTTTCTTTGAATGTGGGTTTCAATGCTGTTTCAATGAATGTGAGTTTCAAGGGCAGATAAGTTTTAATGCTAAGTCTATTTTCATTATGAGACTGTATTGCTTTGTTTAGCAGATGTCTATTAGTGTTTGTACTATAAAATGTAAAATAAAAGTTTTAAATCAAATCCATATAATCATTGTAGAAGTAAATCAGTATGCACATTACAGTGTTTATGGTAAATGGCGCAAAATAGCCAAGTAATGGGACATTAGAATGGCTGCAGTGGGACTCTGCAGTCATATTTTGGTTGTCTCTTCTTCAGTTTGCATTTGAAAGTTGGTATCCTGCAATTCCGTTGGAGTAGGCAAGGTTACATAATTATGTATGGACATTTTATGTTAATCAGCGTACAGATTTGTATCTATTTTTCATAGGCCTTTGTCCAGATTTTTGATGTTTCCAGGTTGAGAGGTATGCTTGCTGCTGTTTGTGATATCCTAGTGGCAGAAGGGCTGTATACTGAAAGGCATAACAATGTGTCAAGACTGTTGCATTGGGGATTATGCAAACATTATAATATTGAAGTAGTTGAAAGCTGGAAACATGAGCCTCAAAGCATTATAGAAATGATGAAGTTTAAATCACATGAGATCACATAACAGTTCAAAAAATAGATGTGAGAAAACCAGATATAATAGTCCATGAAAAGAAGACAAAAGTAGCATTGATCATTGAAATTGCTACACCCATTGACTACAGTGTCTCACATACAGAGAGAGAGAGACACAAAGTCATAAAATACCAGGATTTGTGGGCATAAATTAAGGCAATGTGGAAGAACGATAACCAGACAGTCCCAATAGTAGGAGGAGCAGTAGATCTTACAAAAAGGAATTTACAATTGTACATAGATATGTTACTGATACATGTAACTGCATTACAAATTGCAGAAGGAGTCATTACTGGGCACATTGCTGGTGCTGTAAAGAGCATTTCTGGCTAACATCAAAGACTGAAACAATATGGATTTCCTGAACTTTAGTCATACTTTGACTTAGGAATGGGGGTCCATTCCCATCATGGTATTAGAAATCCAAAAGACTTGGGGAAATTAAAAAGCGTGGGGGATGGGATTCTTCCATATTTTTGAGTACCAGATCCACTGAGTTTGCATTGCTAGTGGGAAGGGTGTTTGTATTTGCAAAGTTCAGGTGTCTTTGGGTCTGCAAATTTGGGGTCATGTAGAATTACCAGTTTATAGATAGGGTAGTTCTAATCCCCCATGGATATGGTATTGGGTTGAATGCCAAGTGTCTCCAGAAGGTCTAAGTATGAGCTATGTGTTTCGTGGGTCAGAGAGTGTGATCTATAACTTGCATGGATATGATATGAAACTCTACCTATGGTAATTTGGACACATTATCCTGTTTGACCAACCTTGAAGTATTATTGTTTTTGATGTAGACTGAGACACCTTCACCTTTAGTCCCTGTCTGTGCAGTAGCTCATCTAAATGAGTTGAAGGCTTTGTATCTCTGCAGTGTAGTGGTGTTCTCCATAGCTTTAAACCATGCCTCAGTAACTGCACATATGTCTCCATTTCCCAAGGAGAGGAGAGCTTGTCAGATTCTCCTGTGATTTGAGTACTGGGTGGTGTACTGGCTTGTGTGATAGGCTTTGCAGTTGAGGCTGCACGGGGTGTTGTTTTGGGGGAGTGATTTTGGGTTTGCTGAGGATAATTGATTGAGTGTCTGAAAGGTCTTCGGGGTTTAGGAAGATTTATTTTTAGTGCCTCATCATATGTTGGTCTGGGTCTACTTGACATGATTGAAATGTCAGTAGACTGACTTTTACAAGACTGAGACCAAAAAAGTTAAGTTTCACATGAGTGAAACATCACTATACTGATGTTCAGAAGATTGACCATTTCAAATGCTGACTGTCCAAGATGACTGCAACAGGAAATCCACTCATTTCTGCATTGTAGTGCAATCTTGGTGTTGGCATATTTCATTTGCAGGGGATGCAGGGGGCACAGCCTCCCCTGCAAAAACATAAGAGTTGAAAGTAAATAATTGCAGTTATTGAATTTAAGAATTTGTAATGAATGGTCATGTCAGTGCTATAGATACCATTATGAATATTCAGTGGGATTTTCTTTGGGTATGCAGGTATTAGTTAGTGTGTGGCATGTAGGTGAGGTTAGGTATGTAGTTTGTTTTTTTAAAATGGTAGTGTACTGTTGCTAGGGTGTTAGTTTTTAGTTTCATAATTGTGTTGACTGGGAGGTCAACAAGGTTCCCTGGCTTACTCCACCCAAGGAAGTTATTTTCCTGTGCCACTGTTGAGCAGAGACACAGAAGTGATGCCCGGGGTGTATTTCCTATTTCCCATCCACTCATCAAGATTTTTCTTGAAGAGTGCTAATGAAGAACTTTGCTTGACACACATGTGTAGCCTGTTCTAGAGTATGGGAAGTCTCAGGGACAATGATCTATCCCTCCAGCATGTCTTGTTTATTGTGGTGACAAGGTTTAGGTCCCTAGAGTGTGTAGCTCGGCCGGATTGGGATTTCTTTAGATGTAGCATGTCAAACAGCACTGGGTTTGACATAGCTTTATATGTTAGGCAGAGATCACCTCGGAGTAGGTGATATGCTATAGAATAAAGCTGGAGTTTTTTTGAGGTGGTCAGTGTAGGGCATTTGTTTGAGGCCAGTAATCCTCTTTGTGAGGTACTTTTGTAGCCTTTCCAGCTGCTGCAGATGTCTTGTGAGGTACATTCCAAAAGGGACGTTGTACTCTATAATGGGTCTAATGAATGTCGAGTAGAGGAACAATTACCTCTTTTTTCCTGGATGAGAACCCTTTTATGATGAGGTGTGCCATGTAGAAGGACTTCCTGACTACTGTGGCAATGTGCCTATCAAAGGAGAGACTACTATCCACCTGGGTCCCAAGGTCTCTTATCACACATTTGGTGTTAAGTAGATTGCTGCCTATGTGGTAGTTCATGGGTACAGAGTTTTTACCAAAGGGGATGACACTGCACTTTTTGGCATTGAGCTTGAGGCCATGGCCCTGACACCAGGCATCTGTCTCAGCGAGACCCTTCTGTAGGATGTCCACATCATTTGGGGACTTGACTATGGCTCCTAGGTTGCAGTCATCTGCAAACTTTGTTAGCCAGAGGCCTTCTGTGTTAGCCTGTACTTCAGAGAAGTAGATACCAAACAGGAGAGGTCCCAGGACTGAACCCTGTGGTACTCCACTTGTCACTGGTTTGAGGTCAGATTTGGAGTCTGCAACTTTTACAGTGTGGGTTCTGTCAGTGAGCCAGTTGGCAACCCATCTTGTGACGTAGGGATTTATACCTAGTTTTGTGAGTTTAGCTATAATTCCAGAATGGGGGATGGTGTCAAAAGCCTTGGCAAGGTCAAGATAGGCTGTGTGAACCACCTTACCCTCATCTACAGCTTTGGTGACTGCCTCAAAGAAGTCGATCAGGTTCAGGAGGCATGATCTGCCTTTCACAAACCCGAACTGGGTGGGATCCAGAGAATGGAGATTACCAATGTCTTTATTTATGAGTTCCATGATGATACATTCCATGGCCTTGCAAACCAGGCTCATTAGGCTAGTAGGTCAATTGTTCCTGGGTTCAGTGGTGGCTCCCCCTTTGTGGAGTGGGATAACTGTTGCTGTGCGCCATTCAGTGGACACAAAGCCTGATGCAAGGCTATTATTGAACATGGTGCTTAAGTGGGGAGCCAGTTCATTCTGAAGTTCTTGTAAAATGCAGCTTTTGATGTTGTCCAGTCCCATGGATGCTGTGTTTTTGGCTTTAGAGAGTGCATTTTTTACCTGCATAGTTGTGATTACAGGGACTCTGCATTCTTCCTGTATAGATATGGGCCCTTTAGGGGGTGGAGTGGGGGGTAAAGTTAGCACTGAATCTATCTGCCTGGATGTTGGCAATATCAATTGGTTCATTCATGGTGGGTGTTGTGTGTGTGTCTTACTGACAACCTAATTGTTATTTTGAGTGCCAGTATGTGATAGTCTTGTCTCCAGTGACATTCAGTAATTATGTCTCTCAAAAATTGCATTGGTTTCTCTAAGGATTACTTGGTTGCCATTGAACATGAGACAATTATTACCTTATCTCAGGATGATCATAACCACCATACTGGCAATGAAGTAATTAGAAAAGTACATATCCATGATGTCAGGTTGTTCTTAGGTGATCTACAAGGGTGTGGTACAAGGAGAGGTAATAGCAGGCTACCTTGGGTGTTTTTGAAGCTAGATGCAAAAACTAGGCTATGCAAGAGTAGATTCATAGGGCATTTCTCCTCAGTGGACAAACAAGTTTCTCTTTGGACAATTGAGCTACCCCTCTAGCCAATAAAACAATCTCAGTTTAAGTCTTCCTGTGTGTTTCTCGACTAAATTAGATCAGGCTACTCTGTTCTGCCACTAGATGACTAATCCCATGTCTTCTTCAAGTAAAAACACACAAAGGTTAGCTAAAAGTGAAAAGCTGCCAGAAATCAATTCAGTAACAAGATAAGACAAGATTTCATGGCAATTTTCAAGTAATTAATCCAGTAGCAAGACCACTGGAAAACAAATACATTTTATAGTCTTAAAATTCAGGTAAATGTAATAAATAATTAAATAAAACAACTGTGATGCACTTAAATAACTTAAAAAAGTGCAATTCTTAATGTAAAAGTACTTATCTCAGCCTGGATGGCACAAGATGCAGCAAAAACACTCGGACTACATAGGCAAGGATGGGAAGAGCCATGCAAATGTGCTAAATTTATAGCTGCAATGTATCAGCAGGGGTTGGGCAGACACAAGACCAGGGGAATGCCAGCAATGTAACAAACAGAAAGACACCGGAATACAACTTTGAGGAGGCAAATGATAATTTCTTTCTTTCTTTCTTTCTTTCTTTCTTTCTTTCTTTCTTTCTTTCTTTCTTTCTTTCTTTCTTTCTTTCTTTCTTTCTTTCTATGTATTTGTCTTTGTTTACCAGGAAAGTCTGACTGTATAATATCCACTTTCAGCTGAGGCTCAGGGAGAAAAGCTCCATTTGTTTACATTGCATTACACTTAGCTCCAGTTAAACACAGAGTAGTTACATTTCTATTAAGATTTATACACAGAGGGGAATTTAATAAAGAATACATGGTCTTTTTTAACTTGTAGGCATCATGGCATGCTGCTTACATGAAAGTAAGCAGGTTTTAGATTCATTAAACAGTGCTGAGAGGGGCACATGCATGCGCCGACATGGGAAGTTCTGTGTCATGCAAATCACCTCATAATCAGGTGAATCTAATGCAAATGAGGCAGGTAGAGGAATTCAGCAAGGAGATAGGCAGCTCTGCAGACCCCGCATCAGTGTCCATAATGTACGTGGAATAATTCTGTGTACAGGAATGCAGACAGACAAAAGGGGCTGTAAAATGTAGATAGATGGACAGAAATGGTGTACCACATACAGATATGAGTGAAATTATCCTCTGTGTGTCTGAAAAATTAAAGGAAATAAGTTAAATTAAATTATTTTTTTTAATAATCTGGACATGATTGCACATGCCACATTCCCCAAACATGCTTTATAAAAAAAAATGGAAAAAACAAAATTAATATTATGTGATAGAAATGTGTGTGGAGTATCTGCAGTGGTGCATTGGTGCTGTTGCTAATGTGGTAAGGCTTTGAAGTGTGTAGTTTCCCAGCTGTGAGCACAGATGCAAATGAGGTGGAGTTACTGAATAGCATAACGGGGAAATTGTGTTCATATATCCCCTATGTGTAGGCTGATAACTATGTTGGTGTTTACAGAGAAGGTAGATGACATCAGGGAAGGGTCTGCCAAATAACTTCTAAGCTTATTTCAGCTTAGCTGTGCCTCTTTGTGTGACATGCCACCATGCTGAGTGTGACCTTTCAGGGGGGTGTGTACACTAACTTCTTAGCTTTATTTAGCTAAATGGAGCATGTATCCACCTGTTTGCATGGCACGCTGCTATGCTGAGCATGGAAATCTGGTGGGGGGGTGAGTACTAAGTGCTAAGCTTTGCTAACCTACAGGACAAGCTTTTGCTTGGTGCACCGCAGTACTGAGTGTATCTAAAAGCCAATGACACATTAATTAGTTTTGTTCCCTGTTTAACTTAAACTAGGGCCATTAAATTATGTTAATGATATACTAGACAGGAGCAATGCATCGCAGGTAGCCAATCACAGAGTCAGCACCTACAGCAGAGCACTATAAAGTATGCATACACCCTACAATCTGATTCTTCCCCATACTCTGCACCATTGGAGTACAAATATGGGAATTTTAACTGCAAGAATGCTAGTGGCTGCTGCAGGTCTGCTACATGTGTATTTGCCAGATGCTAAACTCAATGCTGCTTCTGCTGCTGACAACAGGCCTACAAAGAGAAGGAGAAGAGTGTTCAGGCCCAGGGTAATCTTCCAGGGGCTACATGAGCTGAAGATCGTAGAGCACTGCTGGGTGGACAGGGACATACTACAAGAACTCACTGAGCTCTGCCACCCTTAAATTAGACCCAGAGCCAACATACCAGAACCCATCACAGTTGAAGCAAAGGTACGTGTTGTCCTTAGGATACTAGCTACAGGTACCTTCAAAACCAAATAGGGACATGATGGGACTCTTACAGGCATCAGCATCCAGGGTAGTCCACCATTTCCTGGATGCCAAGCTTCCACATACCAGTGTGCACATTTATTTTCCCCTCATCCCTGAGGCGAGGGCCAGCAATATGGGTCTATATCATAATATCAAAGTATGAAAAGTTTGAATCACTAAAGTTCAAACTTTAATGATTGAACTTTTAATATTTCGAATGTCAAAAAAAAAAACAATTTTATGCCCCCCCCCAAAAAAATGGTCTATGCAGGGGGGCAATCCCCCTGCACCCCCTGTACCCCCCACACTCCTGCTACTTAAATATACCAATTCTGAGATCGCACTACAGTGCAGTAAAGGGAAATCTTCCCTTCCTGCACTCTATAGGAATCTCCATTATATGATTTGAGGTTTTAAAACTTTGATCATTAAAGGTCGACCTTTAGTGATTTGAAGTTTTAAACCTTCAAACATATGATAGGAACCCAACAATATACAACACTTCTACCATGTAGTACACTAATCTGAGGTAGTGGGTACCATAGAGTGCACTCATGTACACATAAAGTCACCACCCGTTGAGGACAGTAGAATCTACATCAACCGCAAGGGGTACCACTCCATCTACTGTCAGGTCATGTGCAATGAATGTGTATGCTGGCAGCCCTGGCTGTTATCATGACTCCCATATCTGGCATGCATCACAGCTGTAGCAGATGTTTGCTAGGGGGGACATCCCACATGGCCATTTCCTGGGGGATGCTAGCAATGTACTGGAACCGTGGATGATGACACCCATCAGAAATGCACACACACCCACAGAAGAACACCATAATGAGGCACATGCACAAGCTAGGAATATCATAGAGTGTTTGGGTTTCTGAAGTCATGGTTCCGGTGCCTCAATATAGCTGGTGGAGCCCTGCAGCACACTCCAGCCACATGTGCACAGATATTCACAGTATGTGCCATGCTACACAATATGATCCTGCTGAGTCAGCTGCAGCAGGATCAGCAAAAGGAAGGGATACACATCCCCCTTCCACTGCCTAGATCACCACAGCCACACTCACTTGAGGACTCAAAGGAGGAACCCCCTGATAATGTCCCTGTAGGCAGATGTAGGTGTGTCCAGTATACTCTGGCTTTAGCTAAGAGATAATGCATAGCACATTCACTGACAACATAGGGCCCTAGGGAGTTACACTTTATTCCTACTCATATACTTATAGAAAAATTGTTGATGCCAGGCAAGCCACCCAACCTGTACCTATCCATGTATTGGCTGTATACTGCTTGCATCACACAGAGTGAGCCCTGAACTAAAGTTCTGTCAACTGCTGCATTGCCAAGGTGAGTCTCTAACTTACACACTACTTGTCAGGATTAATATAATGCAGTATCATATGTCTGGATCTGCTCCAATTATGCAAGGAAATATATTGGGCTATTTGGACAGCTGTAACATCCATATGGGATTACAGATACCCAGTCCAATAGTATGTGTCCCCTAATAATCACTAGGCTTCATGGTTGGAATATTCACTACATCAATCAAGGGAGATGCTAAACAGTGGAGTCACATGATATTTGGACTACTGTCTATTCTATCAGATCATGTGCTGTTGTTAACCCACACCCAACACAGCAGTGTTCCCATATAACTGCTTTAACAGCAAGTTAGCAATGGTATATCAGCAGACCAGGCAATCTCAGGGCTGTACAAACAGGTACTGGAAAACCACCACATTGAAAATAAAACAGGCGAGCTGCTATCAAATTCCAAAGTTACAAAATGCCACAACTCAGTACCAAAAGGTATAAAATTTATTGTGTGCCCTTTATCCGCATACAATTAAATGAACTTCTTCAGACAACTACATTAACTAACAATGGAATACTCCATATGTAACTATGACATCAGATACACCTCCTATTCCAATGCAGACTGTTCTTAAAGTAGTAAGTCACATGAAATACATAGAATAAACCTCTTCTATGTCCTCCAATACGTAAAATATAGTAAGCAGGACTCAAAATGTTACAAAAATATTTAAAAATATTTACCAATCTATGGTACTTAATTCATCTTAGTAAAGACTTAAATTTTAAAATACATTTTAAGGAACAATAATCATTGAGGCCAGGGAAGGAATGGGCATTAAGCCTTAATTGCCAGAGTAATTCTCTCTCCTCCAGCTTTAGTGACCTTGGACCCCCCCCATTCCAAAGTTACAAAATGCCACAACTCAGTACCAAAAGGTATAAAATTTATTGTGTGCCCTTTATCCGCATACAATTAAATGAACTTCTTCAGACAACTACATTAACTTACAATGGAATACTCCACATGTAACTATGACATCAGATACACCTCCTATTCCAATACAGACTGTTCTTAAAGTAGTAAGTCACATGAAATACATAGAATAAACCTCTTCTATGTCCTCCAATATGTAAAATATAGTAAGTAGGACTCAAAATGTTACAAAAATATTTAAAAATATTTACCAATCTATGGTACTTAATTCATCTTAGTAAAGACCTCAATTTTAAAATACATTTTAAGGAACAATAATCATTGAGGCCAGGGAAGGAATGGGCATTAAGCCTTAATTGCCAGAGTAATTCTCTCTCCTCCAGCTTTAGTGACCTTGACCCCCCCCTCCGGAATTGGTATGTTTTATAATCTCAGGGCTGTAACATAGTACTCTAACATGCATTGCCTGTCCCACATAAAGCAGAAATAACAACATACATATTTATGCTGTTGAATGTGTGATGAATGACTCGTCACTCTCTAGCAGCCTGTGTGGCTCAGTGGATTAAGGAAGTTAGCATTAGTGATGGTGTTGATGGCTCTAATCTGGAAGTATTCTCATCTTTTGCACATGAGGTATTATTATGTCGGTGTTTTCACATACTGTCATTCTGTGTTTGGTGTAACAGTATGAACCTCAGTCACATATTAAGTACAGCAGACAGCTAGGAAATGTTGTTGTCTTTCGGCTTTTCCTGGTTAGGGGTCGCCACAGCGGAACTCTGGTCCGCTATTGATTGGCAGTAGATTTTCACAAACGCTGAGGTGCCAGCTCAACGTTCAACCTTCAATGAAGACACTCCCATTTACGCATGTCTTTCAAATGCCCATCCAACCACAGGGAGAACATGCAGACTCCACACAGAAGGCACTCCCCGCACTCCAGCTGAGAATCGAATGAGAACCTCTTGCTATGAGGCAACAACGCTACCGCTGCACCACCGTGGAATATACGCAGACAGCTAGGGAATGCTGTGGATATCTTGAGTGAAGTGCAGTACTGCAGAATCAGGGACAGATGTCAGTGTGTGTAACACACATCTCAACCTCTTAGTGCAAGAAATCTGGACAAAGCCAGACAAAATGGGGGGACAAAAGCCCACAAATAGGGGCATATTTTAAATACTGCTCTCATAAACTTACAATTTTGCTAGAATAGCAGGGTTTGTTTCAACAGACATTTTCTGAAGGATTTGAAGTCAGAAGCTGAAATGTATGCCATTATTTAGTGACTTCATTCCTCAATTCATACAGGTGATTTGCCAGAAAGCCACAAATTTTATGAGGAACAGAGCAAAATTATCAGCCAAAATTCTGGACATTCTGCAAAACTCTGGACAGTTGAGAGGTATGGTCTGTAACACACAAAATCCCAAAACAGAATACAGGTAGGTGTGGTCTGGAGTCACTTTATAAGTACTGACAGTCCCACTGGGCATTCCCAAATACTTAGTTAAAATGAGCACTATTCTGTTGCCCCATTATCAGAATGACCAGTTATGTATAGATATGTCTATACATACAGATATATACATATACATATCTGTCACCATCTCTCTTTCACGCATACATAGTATATATATATCGCTATGTAGTGTCAAATAGATATATACCATATATGTCACAATGATAGATGATAGATATTATGTAAAGTAAAATATTTCCCCAAAGCAATAATGCAAAAGAAAATGTTTGCTTTTAATGTAAGGTTTGAAATAATGTAAAAGAAAATGTTTGCTTTTAATGCAAGGTTTGAAATAATGTAAAAGAAAATGTTTGCTTTTAATGCAAGGTTTGATTTAATACAAGGTTTGAAATAATATAAAAGGAAATGTTCTTTTTCTAAATGCAGAAATGTAACCTGCAAGGCTTGAACTGCAAAGTTAAACATAAATATGGAAAGTACATATGCTTAGCACAGCAGCTAATTATGTGAGAGTTGAACACCTGTTAGAGCAAAATATAAAAACATGCTTAGTTTGACCTTTCAATAAATACATGTGGTTTAGAGCCAGTTCATGCAGAAAGTATGAAAACATGTTTAATTTAGCTTATCAGTGCATACATGTGGTTGTGGGCTTAAATGTTTACAGCAAATGGCATCCTGTTATAACTAAACTGGAGCATACAAAGAAGGAAGTTGTTAAGATATTTGATATTTCAAAAGGAAAAAAAACAAGGACCCTTTGTGAGTCTCCAGGTGCAGAAATGAAGAAAATAAAATACAGACATAACAACCAATGCAAAGATAACATGGAACAAAAAACAGACATACAAACCACAAAGAATACTAGAAACAACACATGTTGCTATCCAAAAATGTATATAGGCTGGACATTGCTTGCTCTTCTTTAAAGCCATCTTGATCAAGTGTGCATTGATCCTAGGCATGACACAGTTCCTGAGAGGCAAAGACTTTTTTCTAGCTATGTTATAACAGAATTGAATTAACTCAGTCAGTATGACTGTTTGGCAATACTTCTTGTATAATAAAGTACTCAACAGATACAGTAGTATGGTGTGAGTCTTGTCTCTTGCCATTTAAGTAATTTAACAATACATAGACTCTCCCCATATATCTACACACACACACACACACACACACACACACACACACACACACACACACACACACACACACACACACACACACACACACACACACACACACACACACACACACACACACACACACACAGTTACATTTATATATACATCCCTGTTAATTACATAAATATGTGTGCGGATGTCTGTATTGTCCTACATATTCTAGTAATGGTGAGTCTGAACTATCACACATCCATAATGTTGCTCAAAGGATCCAAACTAAGGGAGCAACAGTACATAATCCACTTACCTACTGACTCCTGTGCTCGCTGGATGTCACCAAGTAGAGAGACGCAGGTGGGCAAGGGGTGTCATGCACAATGTTGTCAATGCATGCATGGACAGGGCACATTGTTCTTGCCCACAGGATTGCCTATTTGACTGCAAGCAGCCCCATATGGCCATACTGGTAACTGTACACACATAGCTAGGATAAAAACAGTTATCCCACTGCTAGGATACTAAATGCAGATAACAGTATGAAGCAATATCATTCTGCAGGCCAAAGATGCTGTTTAACACAAGCCTAATTTGTATAATGCACAAGTACTATGCCTGCAATCATATATTCAACAGACTCAACCTGTGGTACCTGTGATAAGTACTGTGATCTATAGTGAATAAGATTAGATAGGGGTTGTAATCTCATGCCAGGCTACTTTGTGTGTGTATATCCTGTACAGAACAACTGCCATACACACATGGTCTATCCACTTGCAATGGTTATGCACTTTTTGGCCCTGTATCTTGTTGCTGGCTTCCAAACTGCCCTCTTCTACAAGGCCTGATGATATCATCCACTTTAAGACTATCAGCTGACAGTGTAATATCAGACTTAAGCCATGGTGCATACAATATATACTGTGATCTATAGTGTGTAAGAATAGATAGGTAGAAATTATAATTTTGCTCCAGGTTACTTGGTGCATGTGTATTCCCAGATGGTATAAATATAATCAACTTGGTAACTTCAAAATAGATAGGATTTTGCAGTATTATATTTGTAGAATGTGATGTGGCCCCCAATAGTCTGACTACAACAAAGCCTGCTGGTGTCATCAAGCATAATATGTCCTGAACTGATAGTACTAGCACACATGAGCTGTGTTGTGGGCATCACGTACTGTGATTTGTAGTGTGTAGCATTACATAGGTAAATGTTCTCATCTACATACAGCCAACTTGCACTATGTGTGTGCCTTGGCATAGCCTGTATGCAGTGATTGGAAGTGGTGATAGCTTCAATGTAACCATGTTTGTGTGTGAGCCTGTTAGAGCATTTTACATCATGTTATGGAACCATAGCATGTTTGAATTTCACTAGCATAATGGCAATACAGCACTCACAATCACAGAGATCTCTATACACATATTTACAGGATCAGCACATACTGCCCCCAGTCCAAGAAGGACACAGGCAGATGCCCTGTATTGTGATGACGGTCGCCCAGCCAATCATACAGATGGATGTGCTGAGGTACACTGAGGTGCTCTGTCTGCCATTAGGCATGGTCCTGTTTCAAGGGTGTGCTTAGGTCTGCTAGACAAATCTCTCCCACAAATATGCAGTACTAACATCACATATGAGGTTAATGTCCTTACAATGAGTTATCCATCCATGCTACAGGTGACACTGACACTAATTGCAGACAATTCCCATTGAACACATACTGAAGACGTGATGTGTCCTTGTTAGGGACCATACTGTTGTGTGCAATAGCCAATCCTGCTTGGAAAGGTACATCACCCAATGGCCATTGCACTCAGATATTGGCATACTGAGGGAAGAGTACATGCAGGTTATGAGTATGTGACTTACAGGTGACTGCAGCTTCAGCTATACCATATGATTCCTGCCATACTACTGTGGAGGCATGTTGATCTGAGGTACATTAGATGTAAACCTGTGTGGCCAGGTCTGTGTGTCCAATGTATTCACCCCTGAGTATGTACATCACATGTTGCGACTGATGTGCTACTTATCAGGTACATAAGTGCAACTGATAGAAATACTACATATATATATATATATATATATATATATATATATATATATATATATATATATACATACATATATTTGCATGGAGTTTATGGCCATTAGTATGTCAACAGGCATGTGTTTGCAATATCTCCTTGCAGGATAGTGACATACCACAGAGATTCAATGAGTGCACACAATTTGCAGGCATCAGTCAACACTGTTAGCCACACTCAGTCAGTAGTCATATGTATTGTGGTTCCAAGCAGTAGAGGACCCTGGACTGTGCCCTGTTGAGCATTGCTGCTTACAGATAAGCTAATGGTGGAGGATGTCTGTATGTTGTGTATATGTGCCAGAAATGGGCCACTTAGTGACTCCTACAATGACAGTATTGCAGATGCCTAAGTGGGTGATTTGTAAATGTTGCCTGAGTGGGGGATATAGTCAGACAAATTGGCTCAGTCTAGGGGGGTTTATGCCCTGATGTACCCTCACTTAGGTCCATGGTGAGTATCTTGGAAATGTCCATCACATGTAATAGTCATGCTCCTCCTGTCACACATCCAAACTGTGTGTAGAACACATATATGTGTGCTGGTGAGCTCCATGATGATTGCCCCTACAGGCATACAGATATGGATACTCAGACAAAGAGGTGTATAATTATGTTGGTCAGTGGATGCACCACCTCTCTGCAATGGTATAACAGTTGCCATTGAACACTTAGCAGGGGTGTAGCCAGTAGTGGTGGTATGATTGCAAGGGTTTCCCAATGGTGTTAGTCATCCTTGTCAGATCACATGTGGGGTGCAGTCTGGAATGTTAGCATGAGGAGTAGATACTGTGTATCTTCCAGTGAGTGGCCAGTTGTGAACTGCTCTGTAAATATGGAAATTATGGGACAGGTTGCAGGAATGTCATGTGTCATGTGGTAGGGACAAGGTAGTGTAATTGATGCAGACAATGTGGGTGTACAGGTTAGGTATGAGTACAGATCCATCATATGTGTCATCATGACGTATGAGGTCACTGACAATCTGGGCCTGTCCTTTGAGGTCACACATGTAACTACACTATGCATTGTGGTTCTGCTTTGAGTGGCAGGCTACTTTTGTCACTTACCATGTCTACACAACATCACAACACTATGTGCTTCTTTTAGCTGAGGAGGTAGTGCCTCCACATTAGGGGGCACCTTCACCACAACTGTCACACAACACTGTCTGCCTGTTATTGTACAGTCTGCTAATGGCAGTTGTCCACCAGTCAGCTTTGCTGAGCCATGATGAGCCTGTGTCCCTCCCGTCCCATACAGCTGAGTTCATGCAGTTGTAATGCTGCTGACATAATGCATGGGTGTAGAGCTCTGCATACTTGCCTGTCCCATCTGAAGGGGAAGGTGCAGTCATGATACGTCAAGGATGCCACAGGAAGTAATAAATGGCTGTCTTGACATATATGTCTGTACAATCTGCAAGGGGTAGTATGTGCCGGTAGTTCTAAGGAGACTGAACTGTGGTCAGATCCCAATAGGGAGGACCTCACATTGGGTGGGGGGCTGTACTGGTCACCTGTATTTGTAAACACTTGATGCACTATGTTGATTCCACATGTGTGGATGTCACGGCACTGCTGCAGGGCATTGTATGTAAGGACCTGGACCATCCTTTGGGCAAGTGAGCCACAGCATGACTAAGCAACAGAGTCTGTACATATTGCACTTCCCTAATGTGTTTGTCTGTTCTCTGTACAGACACCTTGCATGACTCTCTTCTTGCAACATGCTGGAAGCAACTGCAATACTTGTACAGAGGACAACTAGCATGTAGCGCCAAGTGGTGTCCTCGGATCCCTGAGTCATGTCACCTGAATTGCCATGATACCAGTTAGCATGGATGCTTGCACTGACACTGTCATACACCTTCTGACAATGGACCAAACACTATTACTTTTGCTGCAGCCCAGATCATGCTAACTAGCGGAGCTCTTTCACTGTACACTACGCAATGGATGTCTGACATATGTCTCACTCCACCAACCATGGCCTGAAAAGGAGCATGACAATATTAGGCCAGCAGGCCTTGCTGGAAACTGTACATCATGTACAGAGTGTTATTTCAGCTGGTGGATAGGCAAGTGTCTGACAGTCATACTCTGGGAAGATAGCATTGGGAGACCTATGCCGCAATGATGCCAGTCATCAGTATAATTCACCGTCCTCCATTATTGGCATAGCCCGTCTACCTATCCCCTCTCTGCAGTCACAGCCACTGTCAGTGACCTCTGACTGAGTACATCAGCAGGTGATTGTATATTGGGAGCTGTCACAGAATCCCGCACAGAACCAAGAGTTCTTCAAGATGGCCTATGACACAGTCAGTTGTACTCTGAGCCACTGACAAAGACTAACTGTCAATGACTGCACATTACTATCCTGTGAGAAATCATCCACCCCTGCAAATTATTGTTGCAGTTGAGCCATTAGACATGGGGTTATGGACACAGGCAGTAATGTAGCCTTTTTGACTTTCACTGGTTGGTAAGATGTGGAGATGCATTCACTATTGTACATACTACACACAGTTGAGCCATTAGACATGGGGTTATGGACACAGACAGTAATGTAGCCTTTTTGACTTTCACTGGTTGGTAAGATGTGGAGATGCATTCACTATTGTACAACCTATACCAACAGGTTTGGGATGTACATCCCAGACTGTCACTGCTACACTGAATGTGGCAGTCATCACACCTATCATTGTGTGCAATTGCACCCTTGCTATGTTACTACACAGGCATATCGTACACCTATAGCAGCTGCACAGGTCCCATGGTACACAAATACACAGTGTAGATAACCTGTCCTATGGAGTCCATGATATGACAGTACATGTGTAGTCTGTCCCTTAAACCCTTTGGAGGGGATGTGTATGGCTCCATACAGGGAGGTGTCAGATCCCACTGTGTATCTCCCGTATACCCATGACACATGACAGGACTAACACATGTCTCACCTGTTCTACATGCCTACAACATCACTGTGGTATACATAGTACATGCTGGAGAGACAGGTATGTAAAACAGACAGTAAACCCTACATACAATAGGCCCTGCATCCATGTGAAGAACACATCTGTTGTGACACACATCATGTGCAGGTTACAAAATGGGATGCAGAACATGCCAATCATAACTGGTGTCAGGCAACTGTCTGTACTGGACACAGGATATTTATAGATGGGCCATCTCCATCAGGGGAGCTTGTAGATGCATGTGTTCCCAATACCCTGGTGAAACTTATCAAGGATAGCAGAGCTGTTCACACATTAGGGATGCTTGAGTATGCTGAATGCCGCCATTGTCCTTGTTAGCCTGTTATACACATATGAACCTATGGAGCCATGCACTTATAGTGCTGTACCTTGCTGAAGACACATTTCTGCTGTGCTGACATGCCATCCTGTGCTGCTTTATTGCCACTGTGTATCCATAGGTTATCCCAACATACTCCTGAAACGGAAACATAAATAGGTCCATGACACACCTGTCATTATGTAACTATACAGCCATTATAACATCATGCAACATAAGGTACACAGAAGTATGTGGTGTACACGTGACAAATGTTATCATACAGTATCTGCCATTAACCACCACATGTGGCATGGCAAAACAACACTGCATTACACAAGTACAAGTTAACTAAAATAATCATCCTGTGCATCAGACATTGATGTCAAGAATGACAGGGATGTGGTACAGGTATCATCATTTGCACAGGGTTTTGTATGGGAGTGCATGAGGCCTAAGCTGACCCAAAGGTTTGACAGTATATGTGTGAGTCATGAAGGGAAGCAGGTAAGATGGACTATGGAAAGGTGGTGTGTGTGTGTGTGTGTGTGTGTGTGTGTGTGTGTGTGTGTGTGTGTGTGTGTGTGTGTGTGTGTGTGTGTGTGTGTGTGTAGGTGACCTGCATTTGACAGCGATGTGTGAGCATGTGCGTGTACACAGTCAAGCTCAGTGATAGCCCTACATGTGTGTTTTGGACAGCTTTGGATGATACATGGTAGAGGTGACAGTTCATTGTCTCTGGCCCCAAACACATGAACTGGCTCTGCCAGGAGTTGTACTGGCACCTCCATGCCCAAGGTCAGAAGCGGTGCTAGTACCTAATGTGACTGCTGTCTGCTGGGACTATGTCCCCCATTGGAATGCCCAGGATCATGAGCCCATGGTCTGCCATGTCATGGTGTGGACAGCAGACTCCCCTCTGTAGCACTGGATGTACTGCCACTACAGGCACAAGATTGTTCACAGCCATGTGGACTCTCTGCAGATGGGGTTGCTGACTTACGTCCACATGTCTGACGCTGAACTCCATCCACACATTACAACACAGACAATGTGCGGTCCAAAACAGACACTATCTCAGCCCACATTCTGTCCACTGCATCATAAAACCAAACCTGGATGTCCCCAATGTGGTGGAGGCAGTCATGTATGTCAGACTGTGCTGCATCCGTAACCCTAAGCAGACATCTGGTGTTCAGTTCAGAATGCGCCTGTGCCTCCATGATGGCCCTAAACATGCACCGATTGACTCATGATGTGACACCTGCAACAGATGGTGGATGAACAGCAGGCCTCTTACAAGTACTCCTGCCAATCCACCTGTGTGGGGCCTTGCCAGGTCTCTGGGTATGGTCAGGGTCTACACTCATTGGAGCCATAGTTGCCACACTTTCCTGTTCAATGTCCACACCCTCTGACTGTCCAATATTGGTGGCTTCTGGGGATTGGGTATGGGTATGTGTGGGCATACTGACTGTCTGAGGTGATAATGCAGGCAGAATAGGGATGTCTACCTATGGGGCAGTTTCAGCCCCCGACACCCCTACCTGTGCTTTACTGTGGCCACCATCATCATCAGAGTGAGTCTGAAGAGAGACTGACATCAGATTGTGTAGGGGTCACCAACCCCCCTGGTCACCTGTGACAAGAAAGAAAAAAATGGTACATGAATACCTACACTGCTGTGTATGAAAAATCCACAAATAATCAGAATAACAAAGACCCACAACTGGATTAGCAGTCAAACATTTTTCTTTTATGCTTTCATCCAAAATAGACTCCCTCAGATCAAAATACACACTCAACTCAAGACCTTTATAACAATCACTTTAAGTGGATCAAGTAAAACTTGACCAGTAAACTTACCTTTTAATTAATCAATATGAAACTATACTTAATAAAACAACACATAGGCACCCAGTGCGCCTATCTTAACAAATACATTGGAATGCATGTTTCACTACCTAATTTATTTTCCTTTCAACCTTTTGTTTTTTAAAAGGCATTTTAGAGTAATTGCCTCATTTACACCAGGAGGCTTATCTGTTCTTAACTGTCACTGCCAAAGTGTTTCATTTTGTTCAACTACAGTCCTGTGATTACCCCAAGATCCTTAGGTATCTGTTCCAGACTGGAAAATAAAAACATTCTACTCTGTTTACACACATAATTATGTTTAAATAGGACATTATTCTGGACCTTAACTGTAATAGAATATAAATGTTCCTTAACAAAAAAAGTGTCATGCTTACCAGGAACAGGACCATGGCCTTGGCCAATACCTAATGGACCTGTGAAAAGTTGAGGGTGAGGTAATGTCAATACCAAAGCATGTTGCAGCACAACATGGTAATACATCCATATATCTCACATTTACTGTAGCTACTGTGTTACAGGGCAAGCCACTCAATGGTGCAAAATATGGCTCTGATTCGGTCATGTTGACTAATGTCGCCAAAAATGGACATGGGTAGTTACCGCTGATAAGTGGGTTGAGGACCCGGCCTACTCTGACCCACACCAGGGACCCATGCTAATGATGGGAGGGGTATATGTGCCCATATTGGCCAGTGTGTGCACACCATAAAGCCCAGCAGCCCTGGGTCAATAAGCTACTGGCTGGCTAGTGTCTAGTTGCTCTGTTGAGTGAAGGCTGGAAGTAAAACCAACAAACCTGCCAAAGGGCAGTGCAGCAAGCCACTTGGCTTGGGATCCAGAGTCTACTACTCAGGTGGAGGGCAGGCTAGAAATGGTGTAGGAATTGTGGTGAGAGAGAGGCTAGAGAAGGCAGTAAGGGATATCATCAGAACTAATGACAGACTCATGGCAGTCAGACTCCAGTGTAATGAAAGGGCAGTATTCATAATCTCAGCCTATGCCCCACATCAGGGTTGTGATAGTGAGGAAAAGAGTGCATTCAGACAGCAGTTGCAGGACCTACTAGATAAAGCAGGACAACATGAATTGATGTTGATAATACGTGACTTTAATGCACATATCAGGACAGACAGAACAGGATATGAGGACTGTCTGGGTCCACATGGGTGGGGCAACAGGAATAAAGAAGTAGAAGCCATTCTAGACTTCTGACTGGCAAATGGCTTGATAGTAGCCAATACGTGGTTCAGAAAGAGAGACAGTCACAAGATCACATACAAGAGTAGTCAACATGCAACTCAGGTAGACTTCTTCCTAGTAAGGAAAAGGCACTGGGGAAGAATCCATGATTACAAAGTCATCTCCAGTGAAACAGTCATCCCACAGCATATACCACTAGTTGCCACAATCATCTGCAAGCGGTGGTCAGAGAAGGCTCTAAGATCAATGGAGACCAGGCTGAAGACCTGAAAGTTGACTGGAGAGAAAGTACAATATATCAAGAAATTATTCAGGGCTCTAGCACCCCAAAAAGAGAAGGAAATAGGTGGAGTTGAAGACGAATGGCAGTACCTAAAACCAGCATGTGTTAGGACTACAGAAAAGATATGTGGCCGAGTCAGGTATGGAAACAAGGTACATAAGGAAAGCTGGTGGTGGAATGCAGAAGTCCAGGAAGTCATCAAAAGAAAGCAAGGAGTGCAGGAAGAAGTGGGAGACAGAAAAGACTGACCGGGCTAGGAAAGCCTACTGGTTAGCTAAAAAAGAAGCTAAGAAAGAAGTTGCAATAGGAAAGACAAGGGCATTAGAGGCACTGTACCAACTTCTGGAAAATTACTTAGTAAGGGGCACAAACAAACTATATCAGGTTGCAAGGCAAAGACAGAAAGATAAAGAAGATAGTCAAACACCCTTCATAAAGGATGCCAGCAATAACCTGCTCAACAGCCCAGAGGACACCAAACGCAGATGAAAGGATTATTTCCCGCAGTTTCTGAATGAAGAAAACCCCACAGAAGCTGTACTGCCTGAAAAACAGCCTATGATGAAAGAAGAAGAGGCCCCCACCCTAGAAGAAGAACAGCACTAAGGAAGATGAAGTCAACAAAAGCAGCATGCTCAGATGAATTCATAGTACATATGATAAAGATGCTGGGTGAGACATGGGAGAAATGGCTCCTGAGGGTACTAATAGCAGTCTGGCGAGAAAGGCATATCCCATATGACTGGAGAATAAGCATACTCATGCCAGTGCACAGGAATAAAGGGGACATCCACAACTGTGAGCAGTACAGAGGCATTAAACTCCTGTCACATTGCATGAAAGTTCTGGAGAGGGTGATTGATAAATGGATATGCAGAGTAGTAGAATTTAAAATGTGAGATGAGCAGTTTGGATTCAGATCAGGATGCAGCACCAACTGACCCAGTGTTTGCATTGAGAAAGATACTTGAGAAGAAGCTAGAGATGAGGAGAGAGTTCAAATGGGCATTCCTAGACTTGGAGAAAGCATATGACAAGGCCCAAGAAAGCTGATCTGGGCAGTACTGTGGTAGTTTAAAGTTCCAGAAACATTTGTAGAATTAGTGCAGGCTATGTACAAGGACCCAGTGACTCAAGTACGGACAGTGTTCGGCCTCACAGAGGGGTTCCCCAGTGGGTGTGGGTTTACATCAGGGTTCAGCTCTGAGCCCACTGCTGTTCATACTGGTGATGGACTACATTAGCATACAGGTCGGAAGGGACAGATCAACAAAGTTGCCGTATGCAGACGATGTGGCAGTACAGGCAGGCTCTGAGCTAGAACTTCAGAAAAGGATAGGAGAATGGAATGCAAATCTGAAGGCACATGGGATGAAACTAAGCACAGATAAGAAGGTGGTAATGGCAGCAAATTGATAAAATCAGAAGAAACTGAGAATAGAGATAGAAGGGAAGATAATGGAACAGGTAAACAGCTTTAAGTATCTGGGAGGAGTAGTTGAGGAGAAGAGTAGTTTGAATGAAGAGGTCAAAGCTAGAATCAGTGGGGCTGCAGCCAACTGGCATAGAGTATCAGGTGTAGTCTGTGACAGAAGAATGCCAAAAAAGCTGAAAAGTAAGGTGTACAAGACAGTGGTGTGACCAGTACTACTGTATGGTACAGAAACCTGGGCAGTAAAGGCAGAACAGTTGAAGAAGCTAAAGGTGATGGAAATGAAGTGCCTAAGAAAGGTGATAGGATGCGCACTGTAGGACAGAAGAAGAAATGAGGACATAAGAGCAGAAGCCAAAGTAGCTCCAATTGCAGAAAAGACCAAACAGAGAAGATTACTGTGGTTTGGGCATGTGTGTAGAAAAGCAGAAGACAATCTGGTGAGGAAGATTTGGGACAGACAGGAAGAAGGTAAGGGGAAGCGAGGACATCCAGCAAAGAGGTGGATGGATTGTGTGAAAGAAGATCTGCGACAGTCAGGTATAAGTATTGAAGAAGGCAGGAGTGTGCCACTGAATCAAAAGAGCTGGCGACAGTTAACATGATACCCTGACCCCATGTAAAAAAATGGGAAAAAGGGGGCTGATGATGATGACTGTGTTACTTGTATTGGTCATATTCTGTGTATGATCATGCAACTGAGGTTAAACCCTCCCACTCCCAAAGAACAAAGACGTGACATCCACATAAAAGTATGTACAGCCTGACACACTGACTGCTGCCATATTTTAGTGCTGATAACAGGAAGCCTACCTGCACACTCCTGTGCTGTGGAAACTGTGGCACCCACCTCCATGATGTATGGTGTGATGGATGTCTGGGAGCTGTCGTGTGTGCCTAGGTTGGCCCGGAATTCCTCAGTGGCCAAGAGTGGTTGTTCCACTGCAGGCCCTCCACTGGTGATGGTACAAATCCTGGCTACATCTGCTGCCCTTTGTTGTGCAGCATTAATCATGTCCATTGCATAGTGTCAAATCTGCTCATTTGTCCTGCTCTGATGACCTGTGCCATTCACATCATGGACAAGGTCTGCCCACAATGCAGCCTGCTGTTTACTGTTTTGCCTAACTCTGGACAGTAGGCTGTGATGATGTCTTAGTCGTTCCAATATATTTTATTTTCTGCATTAGAGAAGGGTGCATGGTGTCTAGGGTACATGATTCCTGAAACACAACAAAAGGGTAACACATTACAGGATCACATACATGGAAATACACTATGCAGCAATACAGCAGGGACAAAATGGCTGGCACTATCCACTGCTTGCTCACACATGTCATACTCCACAGTGTACAAACATACTAAGTGTCTAGATACAACTGAAATAGTAGCAATAGTCAGGTATTCCCATGTGTCCCATGACAGATACTACTGTATGATCATACACACAACACACAAGTCTACTGTGGTGTGTCCCCTATGTGCAACCCCCTGATAATATGTCATATGAACAATTCCATACAAATAGAAGTGTACTATTACAACCACTATAAAGGGACAGTCCAACGAGACCTGTGTGCCACAATGACAAATGACAATGCACCCTTGATGTATTGTATGTCCTGTGTAGGTGTAAGACAGCAGGAGATCAATGGTATGTCATTATCACAGGTCTAAGACAGGCTTAATGCTATCATCTCTATTTCCTGTAAGTCTATTCACCCATCTGCATCCTGTTGTACACAAAATCAGTTGCATACCTGGTGGAGTGCAGTAGTCCTCTGTTGATATGTGGTAATAGTAAAGTTTTCACAAAGGCATGCTCTGTTTGAGGAAATTCTCATACAGAATGGTTCCCCATAACCAGCTGCTTGCCTTTTAAACATGTGTTTCATCAGCAGGTGATTGCCTCTAAACCAGTCTGTGGGGCATATATATATATATATATATATATATATATATATATATATATATATATATATGTGTGCTTAACTTTTACATTCTGTGGATTTTGTTGGTCTTTACAGTTTTTACCTTCCAGGCACCACTTTTGTTGCTTTTTTGGGTTTGTTCTTTGGTTTCTTCAGTTTGATATATTATGCGTAACACAACAGTAAATAGCATAACAATCGATATGTTAACAGCATGCCAGTAAGAAGTAAACCATAAGGCTAACAAAACAGTTTAACAAAATATGTTAATACTGAATCATAATAACACATAACAAGAATGCATCACATTTTGCAAAAATATAATTATTGTAACAAAATATGTTAATATTAAATCATATTAATAAATAACAATAGTAAATAAATTAAGATAAGGGTTTGGGAAAGAGAGAGAAAGAAAGAAACACTCCATTACTGACAATGCAGACTATATCCCTGAAAACATTGCTACTAAATACTCTACAGGTGTTTAGTGTCAGTTTTGACTACAGTGACTACAATTCTCCTATAGCTGATGTAGCACATACATACCTCTCAAGCTGATAGCATGGGTCAGTATGGGCAGAGCAATAACAAATGCAGGTACACAACTACACAGAACACTTTCACATAATGTGGACTTCTATAACTACCAAAGTGTTCTGTATGCAGATTTGGTAATACATTGCATTCCAGGTAATCATTTTTCTGGTAATCCTGTGACAGATGGATTAGGCAGTTTTAATTATATTACGTGAAACTGTGACAACTGAGAGGCATGTTTGTGTACAGTACATAAACTAGACATCCATCATACCTTAAGTGGCAGGATTGGGAATATAACCAATAGCTGTGACTGCAGGGGACATCTGCAACAAATGTAACATTAACTGCAGCAGCATAGTACAGACATACAAAAAATGCAGCCATTCTGGGAATATGTAGACAGATGTATTTAGAAATCAACAATGTTGCTTAACACTTTAATTGTATTGCTGATAAGCATCTGTGAAATGGAACCACAATCGTATCTGTTCATTACATGGTCTACCTCACCTATATACCTTTTGTTCCTGGAGTGGGAGAAAAATACATCATTATGTGACTGAATTTGGTTTGCATTCCAGAACTATTGCAGTGCTATACTTGACTGCAGTGACAGTAGAACACACATGTATGGAATACAACCATACTACCTTTATTAAAACACATTTCTGCAGGAATAAACAATGCTACTTAACACTTTATTGGTATTGCTGATAAATGTCTATGAAGTCCACACAGTATCTGGCCATAGAGTAGGCTACCTCACCCATATACCTTTATTACCTGAAGTAGGAGGAACAGAGAAGATTATGTGACTGATATTGGCCTGCAGACAGTCCTGGACCATACTATGAGTCAAACAATACAGTTTCAGGCCATTAGTTTAGCATTTTACAGCTATTACAGTGTTACACTTGACTGCAGCAACCTTCCCATAGACAAGCAGTGCATACAGTTTTACTGCAATGGTTATGACAACACAATCCTGCTGTACACCATTTTGCTTACTGTTATTGGTATTGTTTATTGTTTATTGCACTACAGTTGGTATTGTTCTTTTATTGCATTACAGCTCTAATTGCCCAATTATTGCACTACAGTTCTACTTGCCCATTTATTGCACTACAGTTTTTATTGTGTATGCTTTATTGCAGTAAATGATTTACTCTTTCTTGCTTATTGCACTACAGTTAGCATAATAAATCCATACATACCACACACACCACACAACCTGACCAGGCACCCAGCGTGGGATTCAAGATTGTGAGCCCCTCAGCTGTAGTTGTTGGAATCAAAGCACACCATTATGCATACCAGTTTTGCAGACATTCATCTTAAATATTGGAAAACAGTGGAAAACATACATATTTGTGAAGCATTCCCAGCTCTGGCTTCTTTGACGCAGATGTCCAAGGTTCTCTTCTTTCTTCTCTTCAGATCATCATAATGGTGATGACAGCGCTCACCTGTGCAGGGGATACCAGAACACTGGTGATTTCCCTGGCCAACCGGTCACAGGTCTCCAGCTTACACTCTAAGCCCTGGAAACTGCCTGGCAGCAGCCTGGGTTCATGATTTTTTACCAGGAGCCCAACATAGACTCTGAACTACTGACCCCCATGTCTGCACCCAAAAGTGTGCACCTTCACCAGCATCACCTGCTGTATCACCAGTTAATCAGACTCGAAAGACTGTTGCTGAATTCCCTCCTATTGAACTTAATATAGGCTGTTTTCCCACCCTTACACTTCACTGAACAACATTCAAAAAAGTGCTGCATTGCTTAGCATCATGGGAACCAGCTAAGCAAGCTAAGCAGAGCAACAATTCACATATCTGAGGTTTTAGCTATGCTTGGCACCACACAAACAAAAGTAGCCATGCAAACATGCTTAAATATACCCAGACATAAATAATTATTTACATCTGGTTTCTATTTTTTAAATGTCTAGCAACTGCTGGCTATGTATATATATATATATATATATATATATATATATATATATATATATATATATATATATATAAGCACTGCTTGGCTCTGTGTCTATTCATGCCATGCCATGCAAACAGCAATTTAAAACAAACAAAAAAAAAAAAAAAGAAAAAAAAAATTAAAATAAGAAAAATACGTAATTATGATAATTAATGATATCTGGTTTCTTTTTTAAATGTCTGGCAGGTGTCAGCTATCTTTATGACAGCACAGCTTGTCATTGCTGTGCTTTTCACTGTGCCACACAAACATAAAAATAATGAAAAAAAAATAAAATATTACACATTTGACCCAATTCAAAACATTTCAACATTAGCAGGGAACAGTACAGTGATTGTCAACCTGTACACATCCACAACCATAGGTAGCCTCTACACTTCTCCTTACATGGATTCAATATCCCTGTTCCTATGCTGTCCCTCAGTGGTGCACCATCATTAATATGCATGGCATGCTGGTGAGGGCAGGCGATGGCCGTGTACATGGATACATTCTGTGTAGACTCTACACGGTGCTACATGGATTTTATTAAATCTTGGGGAAAGAGTAGTTACATTGATACATTCTAAGATTTTACAGAGGTAGAAGTTACTAAAGAGAAAGCCCATGCACAACTTAATGGATTGTACAGGCAGCAGTCGTGTATAAAAACTGTTTTGTCATTTCATTGAGAAGGAGAGAGTATTCTGTTTAAGGAAAGGATTTGAAGAATATTGTATGGTGAGTACAAATTCTTAACCTGGTGATGAGCATGTGCAGGACTAGGATTGGTTAAGATGTTGTTTAAGCAGTGGTTTAAAACCAATGAGTTTTCTGGAGAGTAGAGTTTTATTTGTGTGGGGATACTATTCATGAGTTTAGTAATGTACTGGGAGCACAGCAAGTCTCCTGCAAGATTATTCAACTTATTTGTGAGTAGTAATAATTTGCTACTAGAAAGGAGGTCCCTTGCTGGACAGTTGGGCAATATGTTTTTTAGTGCAGGGTATTTTTCTGGATGATGAAAAGGTTTGTGTGCTGTAGTTAGTTATGAATTTGTTAGGTAGTTGTGCTGTTCAAGTCAGTTTAATTGCTTTAAGATATAACAATGATGGTTCCTTTGAGGGTGATTGGTGGCAGATTTAGCTCTTTTATTTTAACAGTATGCAAGTTTCTTTCTTTGAGTATTGTTTATGTTTGTTAGGATAGCAGCAGTGTATAAGAGAGTTGGCAGTAAGTATGTTGTGAATAGAGTTTTCTTGCAGTACCTGTAAGGAATCCATTGATCCAATAAAGGGAGCCCAGTTTCTGGTGTGTAGATTTAATAATGTGCAGTATATGATGGTCATATTTGAGACTGTCATCTATTATAATACCTAGAAGTTTACTATGAGTTACAGTTTCAATTAGAGTATTATTTGCTGACTTATGGTAAAGGTTATTTTTGATTTTGGCATCTTTTTGAGGTAAAAAGCATTAACTTGCTTTTATTGGGGGTTGAGTAGGTGGTATGATACTTTAAGCCAGGTTTCTACAAAGGAGAAAAATTTCGGGGTAGTGTCTTAGAGCTGACCTGTTGTTGAAGCTGTACATATGAATATTTAGTCAACTGCGCACTGAACTACACTATCATGGTGAGTGAAGCTGAGGAGGTTATTAATAAATATATTAAACAGGAAAGGACCTAGAATAGAGCTGAAAGGGTGAGTAGTTTTATTTCCATTTAATGGCTTGCTGCATTCTCGATAGGTAAGAAAGTAACTTTGACAATGAATTTTGTGAAAGCCTATTGATGACACTTGAATGAGTAGATGCTGGTGCCAGACACTATCAAGTGCCTTTCAAAAGTTTAAGAACTTGGTGGAGTAAAATGCAGTAGAGCAGTCGTTGTACTATGCTGGGGCCTAAAGCCATGTTCTGTTTCTGAGTGCAGGTAATTTGAGGTTAGGTATTGCAACAGCTTAATATGGATGCATTTCTCTAATGTTTTGGAGAGGGGTCGAGAGAATTTCTATTGCTCTGTAGTCATTAAACTCTGTAGATTTGTGCAGTGGTATGATTTAGGATTGTTTCCACAGTGATTGAATGTATCTTTCTGCTATGGACATATCAATTATTATGGGCACAGGGAAGGCTATGACTTCTGTAGCCATTTTAGGTAGTCTGATGATAGTTTGTCTACAGCTACTGAAGTAGTATTTTAGTTTAAGGATTAACTTCCTTATGATTAAGGTAGGTACTGGACTAAAATTAAAGAGCTGTGGGTGGTTTTGACTGGATAGGCATAGAAAGAGGGGGGCATATGCATTATTGTCAAGAGCGATGATATTGATTATAAAGTAGGAATTAGACTGTGCAGGGATAGAATGTGTCAAATTGTCTGTTTTTGGAGAGGGAGTCTTGCCAAGTACAGTAGTTTATTTAGTGATGACCAAAATGTTTTGGGTTGTTTTGATGATTGTCTTGTAGATTGGTATAGTATGTTTGCTTCTCCTGTTTGACATGGAATTTTGCAAGGTATCTAGGATGTTCAAATTACTGTAAGGCATTTTGACTTATATTTTTATACCAATTTGTCCTTTTTATCATGTTTTTCTGTTTCTTTTGTTAGCCATGGTGCATGGTTATACTTTACTCTTTCATTATGTTCTCATGCTAGATTGTTTAAGGTTGGTAAGAATATGTTATTAAAGTATTCTGTGGCATATCTAGTGGCATTGTTTTAAGTACATCTCAATTATATTGTTTTACTGTTTCACTGAAAATGTTTTTGCTGAAATTGGTTGCATTTTGTGTTTGATTACAGATAATATGTGTATCTAAGTCATGGTGAGTTCTAATGGCATATGCTGGTATGTGGTCACTTATACTATCTGAGATGCAGCCTACTTTTGTCAGTTTGCCTGGATTGTTTGTAAGGATCCAGTGTAATGTTGAGTGTCTCCTTAAAGTGTTATTGATTCTAGTGGGTGTGGTAATTAATTATTTAAAGTTGTACACGTTTATGGATTTAGTGAGATTAGTGAAATCTATGAGTTGCCAGTCTATATTTAAGTCTCCAAGTATTATACTTTTATGGTTAATTTGTTGGGATATCCAATACAGGATATTTTCAGCAGTATCAGTGTTATTCCCTTGGTATATCAATTGCTGTCAAACATATGGTTTTCCTATTGTTGATTTTAGCAGTGTTATTAGAAGTTTAGCATTGTTAAATTTGGGTATTTCTTTTTAATTTCTCCAAGGATTTTGGGTTTCTAGTACCATGACAGGAATGGACCCCATTACTAAGTCAAAGTATGATTAAAGTTCATGAAATTAGTTTGATGTTAGCCAGACATGCTCTTTGCAGCACCCACATGCCCAGTATTGAATCCTTCTGCAATTCATACAGCATTACATGTTTGGTAAAATATCTAAGTATGATAGATGCCTGGTGTCAAAGCCATGGCCTCAAGCTCAATGCCAAAAAGTGCATTGTCATCTCCTTTGGAAAAAACTCTGTACCCATGAACTACCTCATAGGTGGTAGTCTACTTAACACCGAAAGTGTGATAAGAGACCTTGGGACACAGGTGGGCAGTAGTCTCTCCTTTGATAATCACATCACCACAGTAGTCAGGAAATCCTTCTACATGGCACACCTCATCACAAAAGGTTTCTCATCCAGGAAAAAAGAGGTCATTGTTCCCCTCTACTCATCACTCATTAGACCCATTATAGAGTACAACGCCTCTTTTGGTATGTACCTCACAAGACATCTACAACAACTGGAAAGGCTGCAGAAATATCTCACAAAGAAGATTACCGGCCTCAAACAGATGCCCTATGCTGATCGTCTAAAAAAACTCCAGCTTTACTCCATTGCATACCACCTACTCAGAGGCAATTTCTGCCTAACATACAAATCTATGTCAAATCAATAACTGTTGGACATGCTCCACTTAAAGAAATCCCAATCCCTTCAAGCTACACGCTCTGGGGACCTAAGCCTTGTCACCACAATAAACAGAACATGCTGGAGGGATAGATTCCTGTCCCAGAGACTTCCCATACTCTGGAACAGACTACCTATCTATGTCAAACAGAGCTCCTCATTAGCAGTCCTTAAGAAAAATCTTGATGACTGGATGGGAAATAGGAAATTCACCCCGGGGATCACTTCTGTGGCTCTGCTCGACACGGACACAGGAAAATAATTTTCTTGGGTGGCGAAAGCCAGGGTACCTTTTTGGCTAGGCTTATATAGGCCCTAAGGCCAATAGCCTAGTATCTACCTATGAACTTATGAACATATGATTGTAAATTCATTTTTATAAGATCGATTGTTCTTACTACTATCAGAATTGTCTGAGTATCCTTCTTCCACATTGCCTTCATTTCTGCCTGTAAATCCTAGTATTTTATGACTTTGTGTCTCTCTGTATGTAAGGCACTGTAGTCACTGGGCATAGGAATTTCAATGATCAATGCTACTTTTGTCTTCTTTTCATGGATTACTTATCTGGTTTTCTTGCATCTATTTTTTGAACTGTTAGTAATGGGTGATCCCATGTGATATAAACTTCAACATTTTCTATAATGCTTTGTGGCTTTTCCAGAGCTTTTCATTTACTTCAATATTATAATGTTTGCATGTTCGCCCAGTGCAACAGTCTAGCCACATTATCATGCCTTTCAGTGTATATAGTCCTTCTGGCATTAGTATATCACAACCAGATACAAGATGTGCAGCTGTTTCTAATTTGTTTTACAAAACCTACATTTGCCTGTCTCCCCCACATGTTCAATGAACTTTGTAAACTAGCGTGTATGTAATCCACTATCTTGGGCCACCAATATTAACCTTTTATCTTTTGGTTTAAATTCCTTAACCATTCCTGTGTTCAGTCTTGATCAATACAAGGTTGTTCCAAGAGTTTTCTATACTTGCAACTATATTTATTTGAGTATTTCCTGTGGGAGTAAGGTGATGGTTAGGGAATTTTTATAGATGATTGCTACATCACCTACACACTTGTTTTGTCTGTCATGCCTGAGTGTATTGTATCCTGGGGGGTGATCTCATTATCCTTTATTTCTTTTTTTAATCAGGTTTTGGTAGCCAAGACTACATCAAGAGCATATGTGGCAAGGTAGGCATGTATGTCATGGATTTTATTGCACATACTCCTTAGGTTCATATTTAGTAAGGTTAGTTTGGGTTCTGTTTTTTGTTGAGAGGTATTAGGTGACTGGTTTATTTCAGGGTTGGAACTAATGTAGATAAGTAGAATATAAGAGTCTAGCAACAAAAACTATAACATAAATAGCTGTGGAAGCACAGTAGCCGAAATTCTACAATACTGCCACTATTGTAATCCCACTACAGTCTAAGGCACCTGACTTGGCAGAAATTTGCAAATTTACAAGCAACAGTGTTTATAAAAAATGCAGTAATAAATGACTAAATGAGGTCACATTTCAGCAGTAGTTTACAATTATCCCACAACTGCAAACAAGACTACAGTACAAACATATCAGTATGCCCATGCACATCTCTAAGAGAACGTTGAACAGTTACACAATGCAACTTCAGTCAAATAGAATAATTGCTAAAAGACTTACCTACTACTAAGTGATGAGAAAATAAAACTAGGTACAAAAACACAGTACTCATTTTAAAATAACATATGTAAACAGTACAAAAATTAAGCAACCTCCCAAGTTATCTTCCAAGATCAGCTGCGATATGGCTTCCTCCTTCTTTCTTATGCATCTATTACAAAATATAAAAAATGTCCAAGTCCAGTCTAACCACATGTGCAGATTTATCCTCCTTTCTCCTAAATTTTACAACTTGTGCACCTCTTTATCCTATGCTCACTTACATTTATAATTATTAAATTTGAAATTTTACATAAGTTCTATTTCACAGTACACCCAAAAATAATCCAGTAATGTCTTAGATCTCATTCACGCAATTCCCCTCCACGTATGCCAGCAATTATCTCTTTATCCCCCCCCAATCCCTCTGTCCATACCTTTTTTTGCATTCCCACTGGCATGTACAATGTTGAATCAGTTTCTGTAGTTTGAAGCAGAGCCACAGGAAAGGTATGGTGAAGACTCGGGCATCAACATGAATTGGGTACAGATGAATTTATGCAACTTTGAAAAAAAATGAATCATTGACAGCTCACAAACTCTTATGAAAAGTGATTACAATTATAAGCCAGACAGATCTTTTGGAATATGGCATTTAATGAGACCATTTGAACAGTTAGAGTGGTCTTTACTTTTAAAGTTAGTAATGATTTATTAGGTTGCTATGCAATGCAGGAGCATAGTAACTTCTACAAGCTGTCATTAAGTAATTGATAATAGATAGTTGGGTTGTCCCTTACTACAGTCATGTTCTGAGCTAAAATAACAGCTTTACTAAAATAAAGATCTTTCTTCTCATGCTTCTCCCACCTTTTCATCTATTTTAATTATTTGCTTTCAGCTAAGTGCTCACCACACCTACCATCCCCCCTCTTTTCACCATTACCATTATTAAACATATTGTGTGTGTATATATATATATATATATATATATATATATATATATATATATATGGGTCTACTTCATATGGTCGACAGTTCATATGGTCGACATTCATATCATTTGGTCGACGGCTCATTTGGTTGACAACCTGTACTGAAGGCACTTTGCCCCCCCTCCCCAAAGTTGTGCAACCCTGAAGTTGATATATATAGACAAAATATACCAACTCCAAGACCACACTACAGTAGAATATCTGCACAGTACGGAGATGTCTGTTCCGCATGGTCAACATGTCAAAAGTCGATCATATGGTCTCGACCATATGGTCTTTGACTTTATGAAAAGTCGATCATGTGAAGGGGACCCGCATACATATATACTCTTCATAGCACATCTTAATATACATAGCATTTGCAATAAAATCACTCAAGTTCATGCCCTCCTAGATGTCTACCTATTTGACATCCTATGTTTATCAGAAACATGGCTAAAACCTACCATTAAAGACAATGAAATCACCCCGCCTGGTTACAATATCATTAGATTGGACCGCACAGCCAAAAAGGGAGGAGGGGTAGCAATCCTCTATAAAGCAGAGCTACAAGTCAGCACTGTAAATCTTAACCTACCTTTGGACAATAGTACTGAAATAATTATCTCCAAACTTCAGGTCAATACACATAAAGCCATAAATATCATCTGTATATATCTTCCCCCAGGAAATAGCATCAGTACACTCGAGTATATCCTTAACTGGATTTCTATTAATCTCCCACAAGAAACCATAGTCCTAGGGGACTTTAATATTGATTGGAATTCCTGTAGTAGTACTAACCCCACCACCCATATTAACTTATATGGCTTCTCACAAACTATTAACTCCCCTACCAGAACTAATAGACTCAACAACAAAGAAAGTACCTTGGACTGGATACTTACTAATACTCCTCAACAAACCTATATAGCAGGAACCCTTCCAGATGACCTAAGTGACCATTCACTAACTTATATTATTAGGCATAAAACCAACCTAACTTTCCCTAACACTTTCAGAACAGTACGTTCCAAAAAGCAATTTAACCCAGAACTTTTCTAAACAGAACTTAAACAATGTAGTTGGTCACCATTAAAATCTCTCCCACTAAATGAAGCAGTAGAATACTTCAATTCCACATTCTAAACCATCCTGGACCACCACGCCCCAATACGGTATATTAGAAATAAAGCTAAACCAACCCCTTGGCTCTCTAATAATACTAGGCAAAAAATCCTTCTCAGAAACAAATCCTGGGCAAAATGGCGTACTACTAAGAATCCTACAGATCACCAAACCTTTAGGGAACATAGAAATAATACAAAAAAGCCATCCTGTTAGACAAAAAGAACTTCTATCTCCAATTGCAGCAAACCTCCCACATGAAACCTTAAAAATTTTGGACTAGCATTAACAAACTTCTATACCCAGGCCAATCTATCATACCCAACCCACAAGGCTCAAAACCTGAGAATCCCACACAAACAGCTAATGCCTTCAACTCTTTCTTCACAGATGCCATCCAAACTCTTGCGAGCCACCTATCTCCTGATACCTCAAATCTGCCTACTTCTACTACAAACCCTCCCCCATCATTTCATTTACAACCAGTGTCTACTTCCTTTATTTGCTCCCTTCTCCAAAAATTAAAACCTACCACCCCCTCAGCTGACAAACTCCCAGCAGAATTCCTGCAAAATGGAGCTAAAGCCATTGCCTATCCCATTTCCATTCTGATAAATAGAACCATAACTGAAGGAACTATCCCACCCATCTGGAAAATTTCTCATATCATCCCACTACATAAAGGGGAGAACTCCAATGACTTCACTAACTTTCGTCCCATAGCTCTACTATCCCCTCTTGCAAAAATTATGGAAATGTGCATCCATAAGCAACTACTTAACCACCTTCTCCATATCAACCTACTTGCCAACTGTCAACATGGATTCAGACCTTTCCACAGTACCACCACTGCCCTGCTATCCTTCACAAACTGTATCAACAAAAACTGCAATAAAAATATTCTTTCCTCTGCAGTCTTCATTAACTTATCTAAAGCTTTTGACATTTCTACACATACTGAAATCTCTTTCATTCAATCCTCTATCTATGAATTTGTTCACATCTTACCTAGGAAACCGACAGCAGGCTGTACTCTGGCAAAATAAACTATCTAATCACCTTCCTATCTCCATCGGGGTCCCACAGGGCTCCATATTAGGCCCACTCCGATTTTCAATTTACATTAATGACCTGCAATCAGCTATTACACACACCACCTGTATTCAATATGCAGATGACTCTACTATAATCTGTTTAGCCACTTCTCAAACTGAACTTCAGTCTCTTACCCAAAAAGCTTTCAATACTTTAGAACAATGGTTCTCACACTGCTGCCTCCTCCTAAACCCCAAAAAAACTAAACTGTTACTCTTCACACCAACCCGAAAGTCCACCCCTTTACATTTCACTCTCTCATCCAACAACGGTACTCTTATTTCTCCTGACCCAACCACTAAACTCTTAGGAATAACAATTGACAACAACCTTAAATTTGATACTCACATAAACACCACAATAAAAATAGTTAACAAAAAACTAGGATCCCTTTACAGAATCAAACCCTTTCTTACACCAGTAGCTAAGACCGCTATAGCCAGAGCCCACTTACTCTCCACTCTACTCTATGCATCTCCTATATACACCAATCTCTCTAAAAACAACCTCAACAAACTACAATATCCTGTAACAATATTGCTAGATTTGCTACAGGCTCTCCTTTCAGAATCTATCACTGTTTGAATCTAAAACAACTAGACTGGCTAGAATTTCTTAACCAGCTTCAGTTTCACCAGCTTACAATAGACCACAAGACCCTGTATCAACCCAGCAACACTCCAATACTCTCTAGCCTTGTTACACCTTATAATAATCTCAAGAATCTACGCTCCTCAAACAAATTTCTGATCAATACTACCAAATCCAACAACTTAGCAGGTGACTCCTTGTTCTCTAACTCTGTTGGGAAATTATGGAATAAACTACCCTCTGAAATCACATCGCAAACTTCTCTCTCACTTTTTAAAAAGAATCTAAAACTATTTCTCAATAAACACTGGCTATGCTCCTGTACAAACCCTGACTTTTTTTCCTTTACACTAATTTTCAACCTACATCCTTTATAATCTTCCCTTTAAAGTTTCAATAGACTATATTATTGCATACAAAATTTATGTATATATGTATATTGTACCTTCTCACGTAATCACTATGAATATTATAATTTGTACTTCTTAAAAAAAAAAATACACACTAATGTTTTTATGCAAATATTGCTGTTTTTATAATATCTGTCATAACGTCTATATTAATTTTGCATGTTTTTCTTGGAGCTTTTCTCCCTGGGTCTCTACTGAAAATGGACATGTATCCAGCTAGACTAACCCGGTCAACAAATGTAAAACAAATAAAAATAAATAAATATATAATATATATATATTTTATATATATATATATATATATATATATATATATATATATATATATAAAACAAGTGGGTATTCATAAAGCTGGTGCATTGCATGCACAAATCCCCAAACATCTACTTTTCAAATGCAACCAATTGAAAAGCACATTTATCATCAATCACAACCATCAAACCTCAAATCACTGACAACACACAGACACTCACACACACATACACACACAGATTTAAAGTTCAAACATAACTATGCTACCTTTCAACCTTCAAGCCTGCCAACCTTCTTGATTTGCAATAAAGAAAAATGAAAAAGAAAAAGAAAATACATTTTTTTCCCAGGGGGCAAACATTAGAACACCTTTTATTTAAAAAAAAAAAAAGCCACAAACTTTTTTCATTTATTAAAAAAAAAAGGAAATGCTACAAACTTCTGTTTTGAAGGAGAACAAGTCCCCACTCCCTTGGATATATAAACTTCAACTTTAAGGTGCCACCAAATCAGAAAACAGAAAAATCTCCCAAAACAATCAAATTATGGCTGTCATGCTTTCACAGAATGCACTGGCAAAACAAAACTTACAAAATACAATGCACCAGAAAAAAACACGATTAATGAGTAGTTAAAGCACTGTTGGAATACTATCCTACTTTTCAAACTAACCCTAGAAAACAACACAGTAGGGATATACTATTATCAATGAAAAAATAATACCTGTTATGATCCTTAACATTTTACTTGATACAGCATTTATTTGCTTAATATTTTAGTCTGTCTGGTTTGTTTGTTGTTTTTATTTTTTGTATTATTTTCCAAAGTATGGCTGAAAAACATCAAAAGTGATTAGTCCACTACTCCATTACCAAACCATATATATGCAAATGACCAGAGCCTGCAAAAGTGGCAGTTTGCAAGTGGGCCACATTGCTGTAAGAAATTTGCCTTAAAAATTATCTGCTGATTAAATATATTATATATAAGGGTAATAAAATATGTTAAGAAGTGTACCAAATAATTTACTTTAGAAGGGCTCCCTATTGAAAAATCATCACTTGAAATGCCAAGGGCCGAAAAGCTGAAAAAAAAAAGATTGAAAACCTAGAGAAAACAAATCTTGAAAATCATTCTCCTTAAAGAAGCCCCTATGCACACCTTGAACTTATTTATACTGACTCTGAGATCAAAATACCTTGGAGAAAAGAGAATATTCAGAGAAATGGCATCTTGGATTTATTATGTGTTAAGTCCAGTATTTCAGCCAATTAGTCTTCATTTTTCAGGACTCTGTCTAGTGGGACTTGGCATTTCAAATGGTTACATGCAAAAAAGCCACGGAAAGGAACTCTGAAGAATCTGAAAATCAGCATGATAGTCATTCAGAAGCCAGCATTGCCACACAAATCTGTTTTGACAATCAGTATAAAGACCAACCATATTCTTTCTCTAAGATGGATATTAGATGACCTTAGCATTAAAACCAGTTTTAAGATGCAGTTTATTCTTAAAAAGGATGACCAACAGGTCTAGATCTATCAATGTTTCTCTCTGTGTCTCGCTCTCTCTCTATATAAATAAATAAATACACACACACACACACACACACACACACATATATGTATATATATATATACATATATATATATATACATATATATACATATATATATGTATATATATATATATATATATATATCTATATATATATATATATATATATATATATATATATATATATATATTTATATGGATCTACTTTAGTAGATCAAAGTTTTACAAGTTCAAACCACATATGGCCAAGACCATATGTTCGAACTCGTAAAAGTTCAAACATAGAAGTAATAACAATAAAACTAAACATCCCCCTGCACACCCCCCTTACTTAAATATACCAACTCCAAGATCGCACTACATTGCAGAAATAGGAAATCTTCCCTTTCCACTCTCTAAGGAGATCTCCATTCAGTCCGATCTGACTTTTACAAGTTCGAACATATGGTCTTGGCCATATGTGGTTCGAACTTGTAAACATTTGATCAGTTGAAGAGGACCCATATATATATATATATATATATATATATATATATATATATATATATAGGTACAGATACCTTTGTTGTATGGTACTTTGTTCAACATCCATTTAATTGACATAGTCTAGTCAGCTAAACTGATGGCTGACAGATATGCAAGCTCGACAATCCCTGGGTTGGGGAATACTCTCTTTCCCTGGGGATTGTGTGATCTTGGAGGTAGAATATATAATTATCATGCAGTGAGTTGGGGATGCAGGGGGTGCTTACTTGTTTTGTTAATGTCTTTTTCTTTAAATTTTTGCATGCATCGATATTACTGCTTAGCACATTTGTAGTACCGTGTCAATGTGCATAATGTCAGTTTGTGTCAACATTACCCACATCAACATAACTGCTATTCAACTAAGTTAATTAAATCTATATATACTCATTTACATATTCAGTATATATACATAGATGCAGATCAGTATATACTAATGGATATATGAAGATACCTAGAAAGATAAAGATATCTAGATATAGATAGGCTGGCAGATAGATATACATATATATAGATGTAGACATACATCTTTAAGCCTCCCATCCACTCACTTTAGGGTTCTATTACATGTTCATGCAAACCATCTGCATGGTATTTATAAGTACAGCCCCTTATATGTTTCACCTGAGAGCTCTAGCAAGGATGTCACATATTCTTTGGAATAAATGGGGTACCTTGGACTGTTAGGATTTCCTTAGGTATCTCTACAAATGAGAATAACAGCACTAATTCTTTTACACTGGTCCTTGAGGTGGCTTTCCTACCTGGTATCAATAATTATTAATGCCCTTTGCTGGATCTAATCAACAGACCTACAATGTCTATTTCAGTTCTTTGAAAAAGTACTTTGATTATTTGTCATCAAAATTGAAGGATTTTTAAAACTAGGGTCAGGGTTTTCTTTTGGCATTCAGGGCATTTACCACTATAATTTAAAATCATTATTCCCAGTCAACAGAACATACCTGGGAGTCTCATTTTAGTCTTATCCATGCTCATGCATCTCCATGAAACATGACTGTGGGTCATCTTCATTACTGTGGTTCTGATTGGCTTGAGGACTAGCATCTGTTGTATACATTATTAGTTTTAATCCAATGCCGTACAGAATAGCTTGCTTTGCATCTTGAAGTATGGCTAATCTGGTTGTGGTTATACAGAAAAATGCTCCCCACTACAATGCATATACTCTCCCTGGACTGACTTAATGTCTCATCATGGAAACTTAAACTTTCTGTGGCCTCTGTGGCCCACTCTATTCTGAGGTGGGGTAGCTCACTCCGAAGATCCAAAGAATCTTCCCCTATCTTCCCTCAGTCTGAAGTATCCCTTACTTTGTTAGGTTATTCTTTTTAACACTTTCTTATTTTATACCCTCTTCTGGTTTCTGGGATTCCTCATTTTCCTCAGCATTGTATTGTAAATTCTCCCTAATCTTCAGATCCTGGAACATTGTCTATTCCTTAACTGCTTGTCATCTCCTACCTTTAATGGGGGTTACCTGTTTTTCTGGAAAAAAGATAGCAATACTTTGTTTTTTCTGAGGTCTTCCACAGTGGCAGTGATGTTAATATATCTCATGTTGACATTATCCTCTGGGATGGTGAAAGTACCTATGTCTGTTAAAGTTAAGAAATTTCTTGGCCTCACTCCTGTAGTCAGAGCTGTTCTACATCCCTTAAAGTTATCCTCCTATCACTGTCTGCATAGATCCTTTAATGAAGGGAATGATCTTCCCAATGATCAAATTATTGGTGAGTTAAGACACGTAAACCACCAGATGTAGGATTTTGCCCAAACTGGGTGTGTATCTCCACCTGGGTGGGTGACTATGTAGAACTCTCTACATTTGGATACCCACAGTATCTGTGGACATCAAAGAGTGGGCTTATTTTTTTAAAATGTGTTGGGGATTTACTAAAGTAATCAAGGTACTAGAATCTAAGTGCTCCTGGTGTTCTTGGACATCATTTTTTATCAGATACTTCATTAGATTTGCAGAGATACAATAAAAAATGAGGTCTTGACAAGCCTAACGGCATCCTGGTCACATTTCATGGCTGTACTACCCTATCCTTAATAGGTTGAATAGGTGTCTCTAGTTTTTCTTCTCCACAATATTTTGCAATATGCCCACACTTTCCACATATGGAATATATGTTTGTTTATTACATCTCTCTCTCTCTCTATATATATATATATATATATATATATATATAAAATTGTGTGTATGTGTGTGTGTGTGTGTGTGTGTGTGTGTGTGTGTGTGTGTGTGTGTGTGTGTGTGTATGTATATATATATATATATATATATATATATATATATATATATATATATATATATATATATATATATATTTTTTTTTTTTTTTTTTTTTTTTGAAGGGCCTCATAATGCACTGCAAAACTGTGTGAATTTTCTGGTGTAATATATGATATAATTTTTTTTAATGTCAGATGACAATGTTCCCAAAAATCTTTCTATAACAAATTCTTTTAGATAGCTTGTTTGCTATTAAACCCCTTGAGGGTCTAACAAAAGTTTTGCTTTGTGTTTTAGTTCAAGTAGTTGTGCTTTTACCATTTACGATCTGGCAAAAATCATTCATAAAACCTGTGAGCTTGAGTTTCTAAAGTGACTCCTTTGTTAGCTAGTAAAGTCTTTCTTATTTCATCAAACTCACCACATTCTGCATTGATAATGCCCATATATGCACAAAGGGGTTCCAACATGATATTTACTGCTAAGATACATGTCCAGGTGCAAACATCCCAGCCTTCCTCGCTCACAGTACACCTAAAGGGGATGTACAGAAGCATAGCTGGCTCTACTAGAGTCATGTACCAGTACCACGAACTAGCACCCTCCCCCTCAGCTGTTCAAGTGAAGGGCAGAAAAAAAAAAACACTTCACTATATTTTTAAGCCAATCTCTACATTTTAGAGATTGGTTTATTACAGTCAGATCCATGCTTCACCCAGCATGAAGACAAGAAAACCACTTAACTGTATTAACTTGATCTCTCCATTTTTAGAGATTGGCTTATTACAGTTTAGATCCATGCCCTCCTTACCCCCTCCCCCCACCAGCTCTTCCATTCAGGAGCAAACAAAAAAAAAAAAACAAAACAACTGCTTTTCCTCTTACTGCACACCAACCAGGTAGCCAGATGCATGACAAACACCCTCCCTCTTCATGACCCAGCCATTCAAGTCCAGTTTCAGTGTCCTGCTCCCAATACTACTTCCACTCTGCAAGTAAAATTATATCCATAAAATGTTTTTAAACTGTAACACACTGCTTGCTACATAGCAAGCAGTTGTTTCAGTTTATTCCCTGCCTGCATGGAGCACTAAAGCACTTGTGTATTAGTTAAAATAAGTCTTCTTTTAAACTGTAGCAAACTGCTTGCTACAAATGTAATAAACAGCTACTATAGATTATTCCCTGCCTGCATGGAGTGTATAGCACCCATATATTAATTTAAAACAAAATAAGTCATCTTTTAAACTGCATCAAATTGCCTGCTATAAATGTAGCAAACAGTAGCTACAGTTTAAACCACATACAGACAACCGCAGCACTCAGGTTTCACTGCAAATACAATATTGGTTTTCAAAAGACAGGATTGAACTAAAGAGAGAGAGAGAGAGAAATCATGATGAAGTATGGCTGATCATGCCCCCCAGACCTTTGCACCTGGGGCAAGTGGCCTTCTTGACCTGTCCTAGCTATGCTTCTGGAAAGTTATGTCACTTAGCTGGGTGACAGACTTATTGACCTTTAACATCCCTTCAGCAGTGATAGCAATAATTTGAGGTAGCTGCTTCATGGACTCATCCATCTGCTCTACAGCTCCTTACATAAGGTTCATAGGTTAATAGGTGTGTACTAGGCTAACGACCACAAGGGCCTTTTTAAGCCTAGCCATACATCCCAAATCTCTGACAAGTTCTGATAACCTTGATAAGTGTAAGCATGGGCCTGGGAGATGAACCATTTACAGATTTCCTGTGTCCATTAGTGACATAGCTGGCAAACCAGGGATGAATTTCCTGTTTCCAATCCAATTGTCCAAGTTGCACCTATATTGGTTTAGGGATGAACTCTGCTTCACATGGACGGGGAGCCTGTTCCATAGACGGGGTAGTGTCTGGGATACACACCTATCCCTCCGGCAGGTCCTATTTATACAGAAGGCAAGGTTTAAGTCTTTAGAATGGGTAATTCTGGTGTTGTTTGTTTTGCGGATATCCAGGAGGTCCATAAAAGTGGGGACTGACAATGCCCTGTATGCCAGGCATAGATCTCCCTTCAAAAGTCTGTAGGAGACTGAATACAGGGATAGAGCCTTGAGACAGTCTGCATAGGACATTTTGCTTATGTCCTGTATTCTTTTAGTGAGGAACCTTTGTGGATGTTCCAGTTATTGGATATGCCTGGTTAGGTACATACCAAAAGGGGCAATGTACTCAATGATAGGTCTGATGAATGTCGAATACAGTGGAACAATGACTTCCTTGGACTTAGATGCCATCTCTTTGTTTATAATTTGCACAACATAGAATGATTTTCTTACCACTGTAGACATGGGATGGTCAAAGGCTAGATTACTCTCTATGTGTGTCCCTAAGTCCCCGACTATTGGGTCAGCTCTAAGGGGTGTTTTGTCAGTATGATAGTTACAAGGGATGGATGACTTCTTAAAGGATACTAATATACATTTCTTGAAATTTAATTTTAGCCCATGGATCTGTCACCAGTTGCTTGTCTGTGTCAACCCCTCCTGGAGAACATTTGTGTCAGTATGAAATTCAATGACAGCTCCTAATTTGCAATTATCTGCAAGTTTAGACAGCCACTGACATTGGCCTTGTCTTTTGAGAAGTAAATGCCAAAAAGGAGCAGTCCAAGGACTGATCCCTGAGGGACTCCACTTGTGATTGGCCTCTTTGTAGAGGTGGACTCCCCAATTCTAACTTCCTGGGTCCTGACTGTGAGCCAGTGGCTATCCATTGGGTAACATACAGGTTTGTACCTAACGTCTTGAATTTGTCAACAATGCCAGAGTGGGGTATTGTATTAAATGCATTGGCCAGGTCAAGGTATGCAGTGTGAATGATTTTGCCCTCATCCTTTGCTTTGGTGACCTTCTCAAAGAAGTCCACCAGGTTGAATAGGCATGATCTGTCCTTGACAAAACCAAACTGGGTTGGGTCCAGTATCTAGAGGTTTGTATATCTCTATTGATTATCTCCATGAAATTTCTTTCATGGCTTTACATATAAGACTAGTGAGACTTATGGGTCTGTAGTTTTCAGGGTCTGTAGATGGCCCACCTTTGTGAAGTGAGATCACTGTTGCCTCTCTCCATTCATGAGGCACAACATCTGTTTGGAGGCTACAGTTAAATAGTCATTCCAGAGGCCCTGATAGGTCATGTTTTATGCTATTTAGAAGGTGTCCTGGGATATTATCTGGGATATTATCTGGGCCCACTGATGCAGTGTTCTTGGTCTTAGAGAGAGCATTAAGGACCTGTTCCCTAGTGATAGTAGAGGGTGTTCTATATGATGATATTTCCTGAGGGAAGGTTGAGGGTGAGAGAGGGGTAAAGTTGGAAATTAATTTATCGGCCAGGAGGTTTGATATATCTTCTGGCTCAGTATAGGTGGCTCCATTTACAATGAGCTCTGCACACAATTGTGTATTGTCTTTGAGGTTGCAGACATAGGTTAATAATGTTTTGTGGTTGTCCTTGGCCTGAGAGGCCAAACATACCTCAAATTTTGCTTTGGTAGATTTTATTTGTCCTCTGAGTTATTTGTTTAGTTTGATTTGAGTGCTTTTATCCTGATTGAACAATTTGTGATGGATTTTCATGGAAATAGATTTGACCTCAAATTTGATGGTTTACAGTGGGGCACAGAAATTCCTTTTTTAGATATAGTGTTAAAAGGTAATTCTGGTAAAGTGGTTGTCACCAAATTATACAGAAAGTTTGATGTAGTAAATCAATTTATGACAGGCGATAGTTGTCATCCAACTCATATATTAGAGTCTTTACCTTATGGTGAATTTCTAAGGCTATCAAGGATTTGTAATAATGATGAAGATTTTGAAAATGAACTATTAAGAACAGCAGAAATGTTTGAAAATAGAAAATATTATATGAATAATGTAGATAATAGTATGAATAGAGTTAGAAATGTGAGATATGGAATACGCAGTAATGAGGTTATTAGACTACCAAGAGATTATATAAGCACATATAAAGATATTAACACTGTTTTTTGTAGTTTTAACATTTAATATACTCAGTGAGACAGTTAAGCACATTATAAAGCATTATTGGCATTTTTTATTAAAGTTTCAAGAGTTGGAAGGTTTGGCAGAACAGAAGTTAATATTTTCTTATAAGAGAGGGTCTGGTCTCAAAGATATGTTAGTTCAAACTAAATTCAGCAGACCAACAGATAAGTTAACACAACATATTCAGTTCATAGGTACTGCACCTTGTGGCAGATGTTTGGGTTGTAAACATATTGTTAGTACTTTCTCTGTTATTAATAATATTAGGTTTAAGGCTGTGGCAGCATTTAACTGCCTAACAGAGAGTGTAATTTATGCGATAAAATGTGGCTGTAATAAATTTTATATAGGCCAGACAAAGAGACTGTTCAAAACTAGACTGCTAGAACGTATTAGGGACATCAAAGCTAAGAAAGAAGAAAGTCCCTTGGCTCAGCATTTTAAATTGCATCATGCTAGTGATCCTAAAGATTTAGCAGCTACAATATTAGAACAAGTAAATACAGAAAATGTGAATAATAAAGTAAATAGGTTATTATATAAAGAGACAGTTTTTATTTTGAAGTTTGGGACTTTGGTCCCACAAGGTCTTAACACTGAGTGTTGTTTGAAATGTTTTCTGTAATTTAAAATTTGTCTTTAAATGAAATTATTTAAATGCATATTTTTAGATAATTGTAATAGCTAATTGTTTAATTGATTGATTGATTGAATGTTTTATTTGATGTCAGTGGGTATAAAAATGAGTTAGTAACACTGTAAATTTACTCCTTGAAGGCTTAGCATAAGCCGAGGTGCCAGAGTGTTTTGTAATTAAACAGGATCTACTTCACTACAGGTTGTTTTTTATAACATCTAATCAGCGTTTTTTGTATATAGGTTAATAATGCTTTGTGGTTGTCCTTGGCCTGGGAGACCAAACTTACCTCAAATTTTGCTTTGGTAGATTTTATTTGTCCTCTGAGTTATTTGTTTAGTTTGATTTGAGTGCTTTTATCCTGATGGGTGCTGCACCTCCTAATTTGTGCCAGGATTTTCTTCCTCCTGTTTATACAGCCTATTGATTTTGTGATTCCACCCGGGTGGCTTGTTTTTTGAGTTAGTTCTGTACTTCTTCCTGGTGGGTACAGCTGTCTCTATTCATCTATTAACATGCTTGTACAAGGTTTCTGTGAACAGTTCTGCATAGGCAGCAGTATTCTCAGGGTTTTGGGGGGCTTGAAATATCAGCAAACAACCATACACTCCACAAGGATGGCATGCAGGGTCAAGCCAACAATGTAAACCACCAACGACCAGCAAAAAACGATAGTGAACACTCAGTAATGAAGAAATAATGATTATTTATTTATAATTCCTTCAAATCCAGACTGGTTTCGGCTATTCAGCCTTTATCAATGAATACAATAAAGTTTTTTTGAATGAAATGAAGCAGCCTGCATTTATACTAGTCTCTGATTACCTGGAAGCAATATTACAGCACCACCCAGTGGCTGGAGTAACAAAGTGCATATTCCATTCTTGATTAAAGCATATGACCAGTGACATAAAAATGCCAGAGGTGTAGAAATAAAGTCATATTTTTAAAGATAAAAATCAAAGCTCTGGAAGTAAGCCATTATATGACATACATATCACAAGGTAATAGACCAATACCATAGTCACTATTTGTGAATGCATATCATAGTATAAAAAAGCAGAAAATATATACCACTAGTATATATATATTTTGAAGGGTGATAACCACAAGTTCAAAAGAACTAAATAATAATGAACCAAGTACTGATCATATAATATATTACAAAATAAGGCAAAAAGAGTATAGTGGCCTCATTCTCAGCTATATTATAGATTATGATAAATTGAAATAATATGCTTGTAGATAATACAAGTTCAACATTGTAATTGTACAATTCTCAATGTTTAACGCCAACATACCAGATACGAATACCAAACCATACATATACATATTCGTATCCTGAACAATTTTTTATCATGCTTTATAGAGTATAATATGAGCGTTGGTAGGCCTAACCACCACTGAATGGTTCATACTAATTCTTGATCTATATGAATGTTTGTTGTTGTAACCATGATTATGAAATCCTCCAGTGTACAGTGAAACTCACAGATGGTCATTCAGACCTGGGGGGAATAAACATCCAAGGTTGGTTATCCAATATTGTTCCTTGTGATTTAAAATGGTGTGCCAACCCTGTTGGTTGTTCCTATCTCCCTGAATTTTGTCAATGATCATGAACATAAACTGGGCATTGGGATGTTGTATCGTGTGTCTGTATAAAGCATTTGTTTCTTTTTTGTTCCTCATGTCACTACGATGTTCTGTCATCCTTATTCTAAGAGACCTAGAGGTTTGACCAACATAAAAAGCTTTACATTGGCAGGTAGCTAAGTAAATAACCCATGTACTGCTACAATTACCAAACACCCTGGTTTTGAATACCCGGATGGTGTTGGCACTGGTGAATTCTTTTAGTGTACTAACTTATAAACAGGAGCAGCAGTGACCACATGGAAAAGTACCAATTAGTTTATCACCACTGATAGTGGTCTGATGATATATCGCACCTCCCCCTTCTCTGTTTTTGTAATGTGAAAATAGCCCTCCCAAATTCTTGCCTCTTCTGTATGACATTTGACATTGAGGGCCTAGTATTGACCTTAAAGTGTCATTAGCCAAAATAATTTTCCAGTTGCAATTAAGTATATCCCTGACAATAGGTTGGTTCCTAACATATGTGGTGACAAATCTCAAGATAGAATCCTGATGAGCATGCTCTGATTTTTTGTATTGTAACAATGTTCTCCTGTCTATGGTTTTGCTCCATGAACTAGCTTGATATATATCTATGCCTCTATATCCTCTGTCCTAAATCTATGGTATAAATCAAGTCTGGCATGTTCAAATTCATCATGAGATGAACAAATGCATCTAATACACATAAATTGAGACTTAGGGATGTTGCAGATGGTGTGGTTCAGGTGCATACTGAAGGCGTGTAACAAGGTATTGTATTGAGGGTATTTTCTAAATGTTTTGGTACTTAGAGTATCATCTGCATTACGGTAAACAGTAACATCCAAAAAATCTATGGTACTCCTGTTACATGTAACCGTAAACTCAATACCCCAAATGTTACCATTCAGGTACTCCATAAATTCCTTTAGATATGCTTCGTCCGTCTTCCACACCATCCAGCAATCATCCAAATATTATTATTATTATTATTTTGTAATATATTATATGATCAGTACTTGGTTCATTATTATTTAGTTCTTTTGAACTTGTGGTTATCACCCTTCAAAATATATATATACTAGTGGTATATATTTTCTGCTTTTTTATACTATGATATGCATTCACAAATAGTGACTATGGTATTGCTCTATTACTTTGTGATATGTATGTCATATAATGGATTACTTCCAGAGCTTTGATCTTTATCTTTAAAAATATGACTTTATATCTACACCTGTGGCATTGTTATGTCACTGGTCATATGCTTTAATCAAGAATGGAATATGCACTTTGTTACTCCAGCCACTGGGTGGTGCTGTAATATTGCTTCCAGGTAATCAGAGACTAGTATAAATGCAAGCTGCTTTATTTCATTCAAAAAAACTTTATTGTATTTATTGATAAAGGCTGAATAGCCGAAACCGGTCTGGATTTGAAGGAATTATAAATAAATAATCATTATTTCTTCATTACTGCGTGTTCACTATCGTTTTTTGCTGGTCATTGGGGGCTTGAAATATTGCCAGGCTCCCGCTTAATAGCAGGAGGTTAGCCTTAGAATAGTTACTGAATATTCCAGGTTTAGCTGGGTGTCCAGATTTTATTTTTATTTCAAAGGATACCATTTTATGGGTCTGATCTTACCAGGGAAGGCATTAGTGTAGGGGGTGTGCAAGAATCTCCCATATTAGTGAGGACCAGATCCAGTATGGTTGCATCTCTGGTTGGTATATTGACTATCTGGTCCAGGGAGTTTGTGTGTTTACAAATCCAGGAATCTCTGTGCATGTACGTTTGGTGTCGTATAGGATTCCTAGTTAATAGTGGGGTAATTAAAGTCACCCATGAGTATGGTACTGGGTTGGATGGTTAGCGTTTCTGATATGTTTAAATACATGGTATGAGTTTCCTGAGTCATAGAGGGGCAACTATAGCTAGCAAGGAAGTGTTATTGGATTTTACCTATGGCAATTTGAACATGGAGCAGCTCAAGTGCATTGTCCTGTTTGACCAGCCTTGAAATATATTTAATTTTGATGTAAATAGTGACACCTCCACCTTTAGTCCCTGCCTGTGAAGCAGCTGGGCTAAATGTGTGGAAGGCATTATAACCTTGCACTGCTGGTGTGCTGTCCATGGCTTTAAACCATGTCTCAGTGACTGCCCAGACATCAGCATTCTCTAGGGTAAAGAGAGCTTCTAGGGAGTGGAGTTTTTTGTTTAAACTCCTAGCTCTGAGCAGTAATACCTTTACATTTTCTTGGTTTTGAGTTGCTATGTTAGAATTATTTTCAGTTTGTCATTGCCTAAAAATGGCACTATGGGGGAAGACAATGTTTTAGTTAATATTTGAATGCCTAGAGGGTAGAGGTGCAGATCATCCCTGGCAAAGCAGCATGGTCTGTTGACCATCTCCTCCCATGTTGACAAATATTGCATCCCCTTAGAATGGTACAATAAACTAAGCCAATTATTAAAGTCAATCATCTTTTGTTCGTATTGTGACATCATCCTTGGAGGAAATAAAATGCTGCTCAATGCTAGGCTAATACCAGCCTGTGACACATATTTCAAGAGCTTCATGATATCTCTCCTCATATAGTCTAGGATGGTATGCCTCAGGTCATTTACTCCCACGAGGACTATGACTGAGTCATATTGGTAACTGTGGTCCAATGACTAGAGTGCATGCGAAATGTGGTAGATCCTAGCTCCTGGTAAGCAACTGAACATAACGTTCTACTTACTCAGCCTGGTGAGAAGGACATCAGTGTGTCTCACGATGGAGTCTCAAATGATTAGAATGTCAGATTGTGTAGTGGCTTGTCTTATGGGTTTAGAGGTAGAGGATCCATGAGATGTAGCTCCATGTGTTGATGTGGGTGTTGTTTCGAAAGAGCGCATTTGGGGCTGCTGAGGCTACTTGTTATGTGTACTTCATCTAGGATTTCTTTGCAGTTTAGGAAGGTTACGTGTAAGTGCCTCAGCATATGTGGGTCAATATGTCTGCTTTGAATTGTGCGTGATGAGTGCAGTGTTTGTACTACTGACAACCTTATTGACATTAGGAGCACTTTTATGTGAGAGCTTTGCCTCCAGTGACATTGTGTAAATACATCTCTCACATACCATATCAGTTTCTTTGAGAATTAACTGGTTGTCGGTAAACAAGAGGCAATTTCTACATTGCCTGAAAATGCCCATATCCACCAAGCTGGTAATGGAGACTGTACGAAAGTTTATATCCATGGCAACAGGCCCTTTCTATTGATAAGACAGTTGGAGTGCGAATATCAATCACTGTCAGGAGTATCCGGTTTGCAACTATGTGGACAGTGCTTGTCACTGCAAACTAGACGTCCTGTGTGCAAGTAGGTATTGAAGAAATTTCAATTATGCTTTTATAGGAAAAATGTCACTCAATGTGTTGGAGTCTGTACAGAGCACTGCAAAACACTTGAGGGGAAACTAATACGTAGACCCTAAAATATTTATTGATGAAGTATTTAGGCATATATTCTGAAGGTAGAAACAATTCAAGCAGTACTTACTGAAAACAAAGAATTAGCTTATCAAGAATGATGAAAAGAGGGGAGTCACATGAATGGCTACTGCCTAGCTACTACTAATGCTGGTCTTACCACAGCTATACTCTGTTGGGATACAATGCTCCTTTGCTTCTTCTCTCACCAGAAGCAAAATGTTACCACTAATCTCAAGAAGAGAAGCAGACCACAACCTGTTTGGTGATCCACAGTCTTGTCCCAGAAGATGTAAGGGTCTGTAGGCTTGTAGCCTTTTTCTGGTAGATGCCTTGAATAGTAACCAAGCCAACCAGGAATGTTAAGTACAGACACTCACTCTCCAACCACAAACAGGAATCCATGCACTCTGCTCATTCTCTCACCAGAACCAGAATATAACCACAGATTTCTCTCACCAGAACCAGAATATAACCACAGATTCCAAGTTGTCACTTATAAATCAGTTATTAGGCTAAGACAGCAGCACTTCAACAAAACTATTGCTCTGTTTGCAGTGGGGAATCAGCACTTATTTCTTCAACAACACATGGAATCAGTATTTCCATTAACAGGTGAAGTTTCTGCTGCCTACTGCATCCATCATTTGTTATAGATAAAGGCAATAAACACCACAGTTTTCTTTAGAAAAGACTACATATTCAACAATTTTGGAAGAATGACAGGATTATAGAACTGAAAATACAGTGGCAGATGAAGAATTCAAATACTTCCCTCAGTACAATGTTTGCTATGCAGCAACACTTAGTATTGACAGCTACTCCTGCAGCACTATGTTAGAAATGTATTAACAGGAACAGACCGGACAGGCTTTGTAGCACCTTTTAATTATTTCACATATGGCTGTTATTAAAAAAAACAAAGCACAGCAATTAACTAAAAGCCTTGGTCTCTCCCTCTGTTGCCAGTTTTTGCACTGTCAAGTAGTAAAAGTTTTAAATAATAATATGTCTCTTTGGCCACGTCTTGATGGTGAAGAGTGACAGTTATGGAATGAAAGAAAACCAGATAACTGAATTCCCTTTTACCATATCCTGCAACGGCAAGTCATGACAACTGATTTAGTTTGTGGCTTCAAGACAGCAACCAAAAGAGAGGCTATATAGGCAAAAAGTTGCTGTAGACAGTTTCTTTATTGGGTTCAATAATTCAGTCTGTGACATACAAAAAGTCTTTGAATGCACTGATAAAATCTTGGCAGATAAGTAAAGATTCTCTGGCTGCTAAAAGTCTCCCACATACTATCTTGACAGCTAAAATCAATATCTTTCATTCACAAATCCAAGGTGGATAATATAGTTCATGATTTCAAACACCAGATTGTCATGGGTAGTTCCATACTTTTAACTCATTAAAAATTCCCAACTCAGTGCTGACTGCTCTCCTGAGTGCATCTCACTCTACAGGAAAATACTCCAGACTCTGCTGGACTCTCAAACACAGACTTCTGCCATGTTATCCCTGAACCATCCTTATAAAGGTATTTGCACTCACCTGCTTCTGATTACACAATATTCTAAAAAAAAAATCCCTTAAAGGGACTGGCTATCACCTGGCAGCATAAATGAAAAGAAAAAATCTTTGTCTCAGAATAATTTGATTTCCAGTCATAATCTGCTCATTCCCGCAAATATAGTTCTACTCTTTCATACTCACACTTTTCACTAGTAAATATATATATATATATATATATATATATATATATATATATATATATGGGTTCCATTGGTTCATTGGTTTGATTGACAGGGAGTTTAGTAGACATCTGTTTGGTCAACCTCATTTGGTTGACTACAGATAGTCGACAGCTATGTGAGATCGACAATCCCTTTCCTGGAGGATTGTGCGATCTCAGCTTTAGTATATATAATTAGCTGAGGATGTAGGGGGCTTGCTTCTGGCAAAAAATTATGTTTTCAAATTGCATGTATTGAGGTCCATCCTCAGTGCATATGTGCTAGGAAGTCAATGTTTCCATTTTTGATCAGGATGCTGACATAAATGTTTGTCAAACAATTTAAAGTAAATCTTATATGTATATATATATATATATATATATATATATATATATATATATACATATATATATATATATATATATATATATATATGTATATATATATATATATATATATATATATATATATATATATACATATTTGATTACTTTCTTTGGTCTACACAACAAAATTTTATTGGCACAAAAGGTTGATGAAGCAAAAGACAGTCAATTGCGCATGCATCAGGAACATCTTCGTTCTCATGCCCTCCACACTTTACTATTTACATATACTAATTCCAAGATCGCATAATTCCCAGGAAAAGGGAGAGGTAATATTCCTCCACTCGGTGATTGTTGATCTAGCACACTTGTCATACAATCTGTGTATGTTGACTGACTGAAGTCAGTCAAACAGCTGTTGACATATTTAGGAGTCATATCCATCCGTAACTCCTTTTTCCCATTTTTACACATGGGGTCATGGTGTCACTTTAACTGTAATAATCATCTAGAGCCAAGGTTCACATACGTGTGTGTGTGTGTGTGTGTGTGTGTGTGTGTGTGTGTGTGTGTGTGTGTGTGTGTGTGTATATATATATATATATATATATATATATTTATATATTTATAAATATATATATATATATATATATATATATATATATATATATATACAAACATACATACATACTGAAGAATTACATTGAATTAGGCTATATTCATAGTTCAGGAGATCAGCTATAGAATAAGTCAATGTAATTTCCTATTTCTTTGTTTTGCGATTGTCGGGTATACACAATTTCCAGGGGTGTGGGAGAAACAATACAACATTGAACTTCATAACAATCATAAAGGATCAGAAGTGAAATACACTGAAAAAAACAAACAAATAATGAAAATAACCTCATTTTTTTGTAAGGGGCATGTCCCCTGCACCCTCAGACTCCCTGATAATTATATATACTAACAGTAGATAAAGGACAAATTCCCTCTCCTTGCTGTTCTGCAACCTTCCACAAAAGAATGATGGCAGAACCAGTCATGTGATTATTCACTCATTTCTGCCTGCATTACAGATGTTTGATATGATCTGCATGGAATGTAAGCAGTTGAAGGCTGGCATAATTGTTAAGGCATTTACCTCACATCTAAAATGTACAGGGTTTGATTTTCACTAAGAGAAATTGTTAGGCTTAAAATGGTCCACAAGAGCAGTTAGCCTACTACTTACCTATCAGTCTAACATTTGGTTGACAATACAGATTGTTCGACTGGTTGGAGTGCTCTATACAAGTAACTCTCAGGACTAATGCTATGAGCAGCTAATTAGCTTCATCCTGTAGTCCTGGGTTTTTTTCCCTCAACCTTCCTTTGCTACTGTGTGACTCTGGGGAAGACACTTAATCATAATATGTCCTTAGGCCTCCAGAAATAATTTAACTCAATGCATTTAAACCAAAGGCATATACAAAAAGTACATACAATATATTGATAAAAACACCAACTGTCAACAATAAATAAATAAAGATATAAAAGCATAGAAAGAATACATATAAATATAAACATGCCTTTATACATTGGCCATCAACATAAAACTGAGGCAGCAGTGTTCTGTTTAACATACATTATGATTACTTGCACACTAAATATATACTTTACATACACAATTCTTAACAGTACGTTCTACAGAAAATGTGCCAGGAGCGCAAGAATGCTCTTAATATATTAAAATGGAAGTTGAGACAATTTGATCAATGACATTTTAAAGAGTTCAGTGTGATAACCTAGAGGAGTTCAAATTTATAATCTTGCAAAGCATTAGAAACGGAGGAAGGATTAGCTACTGTTACAGGAAAGATAAAATGGATTTGTTACCTAAGACTTTTCCAGTGCACTTATTAAAATTCTATTCTTGACTTTCTCTTATGTTGTTGATTAAAATGGAGCACATGCATTAAATCTTGTTTTAGTATGATTGTATATCTTGGTATTGGAGTTATTTTGTTTTACATTTTCTTTAGTTGTCTTTCTGCATGTGATGGTGATGCATTGTATGTAATTTTACAACACTGTCACATTTTGAGTATTATTTATGATGCTGGGCATATAAATATGTTTTCATGCTTCCTTGATTTATGCATTTGTTGTTCTGAACAACCTGTTTTATATTATCTTTTGTCTACATCATAAAATCTCTCCATAATGACTGAAGTAAAGGAGTTAATTCCCATCCCATTAACTGCAGCTGCTTATTACTAGCAAAACTGCCAAACTTCAATATGCTGGTGGCTGATAGATAGGCAATGTATTTTGCAGATCGATTTGTATTCATGTCCCACACTTTCATACACAATAAATTAATGAATGTTGAGTGGTGTTTGCCAAATATTATCTAAATATTTACAATGCAGGAATTTACATATATATAATGCAGTGAATAAGTATAATGCTTGCTGAATTATGGGTGTAAACTGAGTATGCATGAATACTTTTAACCAATGCACTTTTTGCACGTCATTCTTGCTTTATTTTAACTCATATTATGCTTTAATGATTTTGAAATCTCTCTGCTTTATCTTTAGAGAAATACAAATTTCAGTGCAGTGTTATACAATAATAGTTAACCTTAAAGTAGGAGGAAAAGTAACCATAAAGAAGGAATAAAAATGCAGAGAGAGCCGAAAGCTACTTTAGTTTATTATTTATAATGAAAGGAATGGGAAGTGTACCAGTGACCAAAGATAAGTGAAAAAGCTATGGAGATAAACATAAATTTCATTTAAGATAGCTGGTATGTAAATTATAGCATTTCTTCAGACAAGAGCAGTTGAGTACTGAGGATCACTAGATGGACAAATTGCATAGAAACCTAAATCAAAGGTATTCTGTCTTCTTGTGGGTTACCACTTTCCAAGGCATGTGCTATGCTATGATCGAAGACGTGGTTAATATTTTGAAATCAATAAATGAAGTAAACACAAAGAAACTGGAACATAAATGTGATACAATATATTTTACTGGACAATCATACGTTTTGTAATTATTCAAGCTTTTAAAGAGGGTTCATGCCAGTCTGAATGCTCAGGTTATTGCAAAACCTATGTTGATCCAATAAAAGGTATCATTACACCTGTGGACCAGTGTCTTTGTGTTCTGTGTTACTGGATCAACACACCATTTCTTTTTTTTTTCTTCCATAAATTTAAATATTACTGAGAGATCACCTAACTGTATTATACAACCACAATTTTACAGATGTCCCACTAAAATATGATTGCATTCTGAAATAGATGCAAGCAAATCTATAGGAAAGAGACAACATGATTTCACAGCATAATTCCAGCAGAGCAGGTTCATACAGACAACTGATAGAAAGCTGTAGAAATGCAAGAAAAACTGTTAGTAGAAATTATCCGGATGTTTCCTGCCTTTTAAGGTTGTTCATAGTCTGTTTTGGTAGCATACATAGCACAGAGTGCTGCTGGTACAATGCAGGTTACTTAGTCTCAGGAAATAATGAGACTTGTCCCGGTCTCCTTCAATAAACACATCACATAGAATGACATTTGACAACCTTTATTAAAGCTTCTATAACATAGCTTTGTTCACCAACGTTATTATTTACAACTGTACATAATATCATTGATTCTAAACACAGCATAAACATCCTTGTACTGTTAATCAATGCAGCCTTCCTACTCACCCTGGCCCAGTAAGCAGCATCCATACCTCTGCTCACTTACTTTACAGTGCCATCCCATCCTTGTAATGCTAATCAGTGCAGCGTACCTACTCACCCTGCTCAGTAAGCAGCGCCCATACCTCTGCTCACTTACTTTACAGTGCCATCCCATCCTTGTAATGCTAATCAGGGCAGCGTACCTACTCATCCTGCCCAGTAAGCAGCGTCCATACCTCTGCTCACTTATTTTACAGTGCCATCCCATCCTTGTAATGCTAATCAGTGCAGCGTACCTACTCACACTGTTCAGTAAGCTGAGTTGATACCTCTGCTCACTTACTTTACAGTGCCATCCCATCCTTGTAATGCTAATCAGGGCAGAGTACCTACTCACCCTGCTCAGTAAGCAGCGTCCATACCTCTGCTCACTTACTTTACAGTGCCATCCCATCCTTGTAATACTAATCAGGGCAGCGTACCTACTCACCCTGCCCAGTAAGCAGGGTCCATATCTCTGCTCGTTTACTTATGAAGCAGCATCCAATCTCACTTTATACACCATTCATTGAATTACCTTCCACCAAATAAGCAGCATTCTTACCCCAGCTTGCTTATCTATTCAGCAAACTTCCTCCAGCTGCTCATTTTCATTTCCCCAGCTCCTTGAAATGAACATCCATACACCAGAGGGGGAACAGACGAGGGAAATCCTGTCCCTCTTCTCCACCAGCCAGCCTGGCCAGGCTGTTCCTCCTCCCTTCTACCCAAAATTGTTCAACCAACTACCTCCCATAATGAGAAGGGTTAAGCCAAACATCATTCTGTGTACCCATCACCTGTAAAGCACTTAGGATCCTGCCTACTCTTCCTGAAACACACCTTAATAAAACTAAGTAAAATTACCCATGACTCCACTGTACCACCGGGACATCCCATCCAAGAGAATACATTCCTTTTAAACCACTTCCTTTCAACAACTGAACATGGCTCAGCATGAACAGAATGACTACCCATGTACACGACCCTGTCAAATGTAGCATATTACCTTAGCCCCCAAACTACCCAGTTCTTGCTGTACATTAACCCAATTGTAGGGAATAATCTAACTCTAAAACTTTAATGCCCTACCCTAAATGGCAGAAAAACAGCACCCCTTGACCTAGTTCCTGAAAATTTGCATATTTACAGCAATGAAATACTCTACGTGTCCAGCCATAAACACCCCCAATTCACTCATTACCAAATGACAATCCAGACTAGAACCCAGGCCACCCCACTCAGAACCTAACAACCACCAAACTAGAGCATTGAAATTACTAACCGTCCTTAACCACTACATGTCCCTGGCCTTTCCCCATGAAGGTTCACTTCCCCTATGTTACCTCAACCTGTAGTAAAGAATCAAAACATGACCTACGGCTGCTATATCCTGCAACCAATCTTCCCTTAAACCTTCTAGCTCCTGTGTAAGCAATGCAACTAGAAGCAAAGATTAAACTTCACTGGCTTACCAGAGCCATGAGGTTTTAGCCCAATAAGTTCCTGTGCTTCTCAAATGTCTTGACTCTACTCATCCTAAGGGATCACCGCCCATAAACCACCCCAACAATGTTTCCCCTAGCCCCTCACCTACCTCTTCCTTACTTGCCCCTATACCAACGCAATAATCAGCTCCCACTAAGTAAACCCAGAACTCTAACATGATTTAATAAGGTGATTACTCAGACCTTTATTGTGCCCCATTCCAGTGGCAAGAACATCCATTCAGAAATAAGAGCCGAATTTGTCTAACTTATAATCGCCCCAAAGCCAGTAGCCTAATAACTTCCTATGATATTAAGAATGTAGTGACTCCACTCCCTCTACCTGAACCCCATCCCTGGTGACATGCCTTAATGAGCACTAAACAAAATGCATTACCTGTAACCTCATCAAGCCCACTGCAGGCACCTTTGAAACATTGATTTAGCATCCTGAAATGGTTAATAGAACCGATTGCAAATTAACCCTGGGATCGCAAACTCAAATTCCTGTCCATCTCTGGCTAGCAGTGTAAATCCTCTACCAAAACTTAACAACTTTGAAATCCACTTACTTCAGTCCGCAACTGTTGCCCACTTGTGCTACCCATGTACGACCTCTTCGCTCGGCACTGTTTCCATCATCTACGACCTCACTGTGTAGCGCCACAACTGGTACGCATCACACCACCATCTCCAAAAAATTGACAAAAGTAAATCCTCTAAGATATAAAGAGAAGGCTCCAACTTATACCCACCTATTCCAAATTATAGCAGCAGTGTTCCAAAACCCCCCATCTGCAAGAAATGTAAATCATCTAAAATACATAATGCACCTTTCAACACATCTTCAAAAACAACCTATCCTGCCAACCTGGGAAGGAGTGTACCACCACCACACACATTTATGACAAAGCAGCCATAACTGAAGCAATGCTTCCAATGAACCTAACAAACGCCCACTATAAATGTAACTACCAATCAGATATGTTACAACTAAACCCCACACCTGAAGGGGCCTATCAGTTTCCACAACCAAGGTAACCTTGTGATTCCAAAGCACATCACTTAGCACACTGTATAAGCCAAGCTAACTTATATTGCAAAACCATCTGCCTAGCTTTTAACCTTCCATCTCCAAATGAGGCACACTAACCAAACATAATGATGAACAAATGGCCAAAATGCAGCAAACCTAATAGCTTACAAGCAACTTACAGTGCTATCAAGTGGACCCCACTGCAATATTCCTCACTTCAACTCTTTCAAATGTAATTATGACTTAGGGCTCCCTTCCTATTTTTTTTTTGTACAACCTGTTTAACCTTCCCAGTTGAGCCTGCTAATCTACCATACTAAGCCATTAGTAGGTGTACCACATTCTGTCCATTTGTTCCCCGTTTGCTTGCAAGTAATGACCAAAACTCTAACACTCATATACCTCTTAACCTCTTAGCCCAGACAATGCGGGTAAAGCCCACACTTCACTATTTAAAGCAATACGTGTTAACAATCCATAAAACAAAGAAGGGTGAGGTATCCCTTGAATAGTATAAAGTGAGAATGATAAGGTTAGCATGCTTAGTAATGTGTTGAAAACAGCTGTTGAAGTCTGCATATATAGACTTCCATGAACAGAGGCATAAAGATAAAAAATAGATAATACTCAACAAGCAACATCAATATAGATATGAGCAATGTTTAACTACCTAGAACTTCAATGAATATAGTTTTCTGCAATAGTATGCAACACAGTAAAGGCCGTAAAGCATGAAGAGCAGTCTGAGCAGAATCCTGAAATAAAGGCACCAGTTTACTAAATTGGGCTGGTTTGTAGTTTATTTGTGCTCGGACTAAGTGGTAGAGGGGCAGAGAGGTTTAGGGATAATGCCAGGTAGTCTTTAAGTGCAGGTGTAGTGAGGCCTTGAAATTAGTGCATACCTATGCAGATTTAGCCTTTCCCCTCCTCCTCCTAGATTTATGATGTTCCTCTTAAAGACAGACATGTTTATCAGTACACATTTTACTGGATACATAAGCAAACCCTATACAAAGATTCATTACCACTAACTACATAGGGTACAATATGTAAAGCCCTTCTATAGTGAACAATAAAATTGTGCTCCTCTTTCTGTCACCCTGCTATGCTTTTTAAATGTCAGTGCTATGATTTTTAATGCTTGGAGGTTGAGAGGTATGTTTTTCCAGCATGTTTCACATTTTGTAATATAGCTATATCATACCTCTCAACCTGTTAGCTTATGAAATCTGGACAAAGCCTGATGGGGGACAAAGGCATAAAATAGGGACAAATTTAGAAAGCTGCTAGAATAAAGAATATGTGTTACCATGCATTTTCTGAAGGATATAAACTCTGAATTCAAATGTATGTCATTATTTAGTGACTTTAATTCTCAGATCATCCCAGTGATTTGCCAGAAAACCACAAATTCTATGAGGAAAAGGCTAAAATATGAGGCAAAATCTGAACATACTGCGAAAACCTGGACAGTTAAGAGTTATGATCCATATTCAGTTCATTCTCATGTCATTGTTTCAACTTGTTACGGCTTTGTTGACAAAGAGCTGATAGATTATTTGTAATGCAGATTGCTGAGAATCACAAACCACATATCTATGTTCAGATGGGTGTATGTAGCCTGACTTATGCTTTTGCTAAAAAAAAAAAAAAAAAAAAAAAAAAAATATGTATAATTCTCTAGTATAAACAAATCCTGTTTTGTGGCTACAGGAATTATATTCTACATGCTTATATTATTATTTATTAAATACATGAGCCTTCATAGCAAACAAGTCCAAGTGACAGTATGACTGAAATGCAAACTTTTAAAAGTTAAAGTATTCTCGCATTTCTATGATAGCTTGAAACCGCTGCCAGAAGTATGTTCAATTTACACTCATAAAATTAAATGATAACTTGTGTCAGCTTCGTAACTGGCCCATAACACCTTACCTCAAAGTTCACTTTTACTACTTTTTTTTTTAAATGAATTATCTACCAATGCTACAGCCACATGCACAGTAGCAACCTCCTTCCCCCATAGAACCCGCAGCCCACGAAATGGCCACCACCACTTCCACCAACCCCCAACCCCACCGAAACATGAAGCAAAGTAGGACACCCAAAACCCACATGAGCAGCCAAATCGAGGGGCAAAACCATCGCAAGGAGTGAATGAACAAGTCTGCTGCAACAAAAATACCTGCACCCCAGCAGCTGGCAAAGATGAAGCCACTGCGGACAACCAAGCCCTGATGTCAAAACTCACAACCGAACACCCCACAAACAACACACCTCAACCGATTATTCCCAAGCACGCCGATTCTCAATGATCCTGCACCCCTGAAAGGCAACAAGAACAAGGCCAACTGCAGACGTGCATGCACCAAGAGCAACACTGCTCTGGTAACCCCCAAAATACCACAAACCGTTGCCTGCAAGTCTGCCAAGCACAGCCCTGCCAGCAGAAAACCTAAGCCACCAGCCGGACACCAGCAATGCCCTTCCAAACTGAGAAGCTCCCCTGAAACTTACCCCATGGTGCTGAACCCATCAGCATAAAAAAAAAAAATGCTGTCAAACAACAACCGGAGAACATTTACCAGTTTCAGCTTCTCCTGTCTACCTTCTTCCTACCATTATCACCCTCCCACTACCAATTACCCAACTTTCTCTCCCTGCTTTAATCCTATCCCATCTGCCTGAACATAATTGTCAATCCCAGGCCTACCCGATCCCTCACTACCAAATGGTTGCCATGTATGTAAGCCTGCCTATAGCAAGCTCACTACAAAAGTGTGATTGCTTACCAAGCTACAAATTGTTTAACCTCTTAAGCCCCTCCCAACCCTTATCTCATTTCCTCCCAATCCTCCCTTCCTCCATGTAACCCTTTCACTTCCCCAACTCACCTAACATCCACTAATATCTAATTAACCCCACATGGAGATGTCCCGGGACAACTTGGTTTGTTGCCAAACCTCATTTGTTGGCAATGTGAATGAAAAGCAAAGTGTTTGTCACAGAATATTTTGTACTCTAATATTGGCTTAGAATCTGAAATGACAGGTATTATCCAGTGTTAGAGAATGGGTGCTCAGTAGATTGCCATTCTGATTGGAGATCGAATGTTCTCCAGTAGGATGTCAATGTACATGTAATGCCTGCTGAAAAACAAGTATGCCACTTCACAGCAGCATATTAAGTCCATGGAGCACGGACTGCAATGGAGATAATGTCCACCATTATCTTTCACTCACTAAGCAGCACTTTTGCTGTTTAATGATTGCAAAATTAAAAAAAAAAGAAAAGAAACAAAAAATAGAAAAAGTGTGTGTGTGTGTGTGTGTGTGTGTGTGTGTGTGTGTGTGTGTGTGTGTGTGTGTGTGTGTGTGTGTGCATTTGTGCACATTTGTGTGTTTATACCTATGTGTGTGACTGTATACATGCATGAAAATGAGAGTGAAAGTGATCGAGCCATTATTTTATGCTTGCTAAGCAGCACATTCGCTGCTTAGCGTGTGTAAAATTAAAACAAACGGATATAAAAAAATAGAAAAGTATTTGTGTATAAGTGTGTTTATGTTTCTGTCTGGATATGTGAGTGTAAGGGTACTTGTGTGCATGAAAGGTTTGTGTGTATGTGTGTGTGTGTGTGTGTGTGTGTGTGTGTGTGTGTGTGTGTGTGTGTGTGTGTGTGTGTGTGTGTGTGTGTAAGAGATAGAGAGATCGTTTGAGCAGTGAATGCAACTCTTAAAAGGTATGCATACCTCTGAACCTCTCAGCTCAAGAAATCCAGATAAGTCTAAAATAAAGTGGAACAAAGGCTTAGAAGTAGGGACCGATTTTAAATATTACTTTTATGAAAATAGAAAGTTGCTGTAATACGTTAACATGCATTCTCTGAAAGATATGAAGTTCATACCTTTCATTTGTTCCTGATTTTCAGGGACACCCCTGATTTTGACTCAAACTTTAGCCTTGCTGAAACTGGGGTGTCAGGCCTCAGACACCCTTGGGCAGGCATTATTTACGCAATAGCACATAAATTATTGGGCATTATTGCTTGTTTATCGGTAGTCCATTTAATTTTAAAATTAAGAAACATATACATCTGCATCATTATATTATTATTATGCACAAATCAAGCATTCGAAGAAACAAAAGCGAAGCACTAGGAGCAGAAACAAAACCGCAATAACTCAAAACCCGTTTAATAAGCGCTTTTGGAAAGCTTAGTATCTTTCCTTCTTCAGACAAGAACCATCTTTAAAAACAGCTCTTTATATAAACTTATACAAACATCATGTGATCCACTTAATCACGTATACAGATTTAAAACAACACAACACTTTTAAATGAAAATCACCACTAAAACACTATACACTAATAATTAAAAACTGAAAACTGAAAACTAGCCCTTACTAAAGCAACATAAATATATTTAACTTAAGCGCAGTACACTAAATACATACTTTGTGACCAACTTCTCTTATTTCAAACTTAAAAAATATATATATATAAAATATCAAACTTTGAAAAGGAATAAAAATTAATAATAAATATTACCTTTTCAATGCCAAGTGTTTTAAAACACAAAGAATAGATATATACTCATTAATCCCAGGGAAAAAATGTGCAGCAGTTCTTATCTGCCAAAAAAGTTCTTCTTTTAGAGAATCTAAATCATAATTTTAAGTTTACAGTTTTAAAACATGTTAATGATGATTTTAGAGCAGGACCATGGCAAATCCTTTTGGAAAAAGAAGAACTTTTTTGGCAGATAAGAACTGCTGCACATTTTTTCCCTGGGCTTAATGAGTTTATATCTATTCTTTGTGTTTTAAAACACTTGGCATTGAAAAGGTAATATTTATTATTATTTTTTATTCCTTTTCAAAGTTTGATATTTTATATATATATATATATATATATATATATATATATATATATATATATATATATTTTTTTTTAAGTTTGAAATAAGAGAAGTTGGTCACAAAGTATGTATTTAGTGTACTACGCTTAAGTTAAATATAAATATTTATGTTGCTTTAGTAAGGGCTAGTTTACAGTTTTTAATTATTAGTGTATAGTGTTTTAGTGGTGATTTTCATTTAAAAGTGTTGTGTTGTTTTAAATCTGTATACGTGATTAAGTGGATCACATGATGTTGGTATAAGTTTATATAAAGAGCTGTTTTTAAAGATGGTTCTTGTCTGAAGAAGGAAAGATACTAAGCTTTCCGAAAGCGCTTATTAAACGGGTTTTGAGTTATTGCGGTTTCGTTTCTGCTCCTAGTGCTTTGCTTTTGTTTCTTCAGTTGTCTGTTTGCTTTTTTGGTTAATTGTGCGTTTAACATGGCAAGTGAAGACGGAGCGTCACCGCAAAACTCTATGTTTTCGCAAAATGAACTGAATGGTGGACTTAGCATCTCTAATTCATCAGATGCCGTGGAGGCGAACGCTGATGGCAATCTTACAGCCCTTATTCAAGTATTAATGGGTTGTGTTGAACATTTGACCCAACGCTTTGAGCGTTTTGACAATAATGTTAACTTATTGAGCTCAGGGAGTGCTATGGTTCCTGGTAACAGTTTTCCTGTTGATGGGCAACAGCGGAACAGGATTGTTTCTCAACAACGTATTGAGCCTGTACACCAATTGGATAATGGTGTTAACAACAGCACAGGTGAGAGTTCTTCTCTGGCTTTGAGTATTCCAGCTGGGCAAAGGACTGCTACATTACAAAGAAGAACTTTGTCTCAAGGTAACGATATATTAAACATTGATAACGAGACTGTACCATCTATATCTAATTTTCTTAATAGTAAAAACTATTTTGAACCTGATGCCACCAAAGGGGCTGTGGCCCAACAAGAAGAAACTGTATCTAATAACATTACTTTACTCATTGGGGATTTTGATTATAAACTGTATAGATGTAAGACATTTCAGTTAGAAATTGCCTACTTGGAAGAATGCCTGGTTAAGAAAATTATCCCTAAAGGGTTAAGGCAGTGGCATTTTCCGGTGGGCTTAGTTGAAGGCTCAAACTTCCATCACCAGCTTCTTTTATTGTTCGACAAACAAGGATTTGAATTCATTAACATGCTTATTGGCCACTACAAACAACAAGTGGATGATTTAAAACATGAACTTGAACTATTGGAGCATTCTATTAAAAGTAACTATGATTTTTTTAGGTATAAATATGATTACATTCGTATTTTTACTAGTATCGATGCAACCATGATTAAACTTTCTAATAATAAGAAAAAGAAGATAACAAGGGATGTGCAACAGTATGCCACAAATAGGGCATATCCTCGTCCACCCCCCATTGCACAATCATCTATTGGGTCGAATACATCGCCCCAAATTGACAGTTTAAGAGACAATGTTATGGATCAAGATCAGTTGAACCAGCCCCGTGAACTTGTTGTTGAAGCCCAAGAGAATAATGCCCATCAAACCCAACTTAATGATAGATCTGCCAGTGATTATGATGGTGTTAACCATAGTAATAACAATAATGTTAACAAGAATCAAAATAATAATAACAGAGATAATCTATCTGGTGCATATAACAAACAGTGTTTTACGCAAGGGCAGAATGGCCAACAAAGGAATTTGAGGTCGAACAAGAACCAATCCAATATGAGGAACAAGCGGAATCAGAGGAGGAGATGACCCAACATTTAAACCATCCTATTATTATTCAAAGTACGGAAGGTGACTTTAAGATTTATAACTGCACTTCCTTTGATATTGACCAAGATATGGTCAACTTTTTTTCCTAAAGGTCTCTCTTTCGTTCCTGATATGCATTTGGACTTGGTTAAGACTATAATTGACTTAAAGTTATTTGTACGTAAGCTTAATTTAAAAGTTTTTCTAGGTGAGGGATCATCACTTACCAACTCTTTCCGGTTGGCTAGTTTATTTAATCCACCGTTAGTGGACATGTTAAGTGCTTTTGAGAAGGCTTGTGAGCTAGATTTGAGAGCTCTAGCCACAAGAAAGTCTAATAATAGAGATAACAACTTTAACATCACTTTACATCAACGTGAATTAATTATTGTTTTGCGCCAATGTAACATCAGGGTGATGAAACCTCATAAGGGGGGTGGACTGGTTTTTATGGATCAGCATGTATATGTTGATAAGATGTTAGCACACCTTAGTACTGGACCTTATGAGCAGATAAGTATTAATGAAGTGAACATTGCATATCGTAAAATTAGAGGTACCTTGGAAGATCTTTTTCTTGAAAGGTTTATTGACATTGATCTGTATAGGTATTTGAATATTAATGCTCCTAAATTATCGGTATTTTTTGGTACGCCTAAAATTCACAAGTCAATATGTGACCCCCCCTTTTAGACCTATAGTAGATGGTAGGGGTTCGATCATGCGTACTAGTGCAAAATATATTGACAGTGTCCTTAAACCTTTGATTGAACGGGAACCACAGATATGTAAGGACTCATGGGGTTTCCTTAATAGCATTAATAACATTCCTTTTAATCCTGATTATCTTTTCCGTACTATTGACGTAAGGGGCCTTTATACGGTTATCCCACAAAAATTAGGATTAGATTGGATCAGGGAGTTTTTGACAGCTAGGAAAGTTAGTGACAATATCATTTATTTGATTGAGACCCTGTTGGAGTTGGTACTGACTTACAATTTTATTGTGTTTGATGGTAATATCTATGTACAAACTTCGGGGGTTGCTATGGGCTCCCCATGTGGGGGCACTTTTGCTAATTGCATTATGGCCCATTGGGAAGACACTTTATTATTTAAGGAACCCTTGTTTGAAAGTCATGTCACCTGCTATACGAGATACCAGGACGACATGTTTTTATTATGGAAAGGACCTTCTGAGGCAATTATACCATTTATTTCCAGAATTTCTGAATTAACACACTTTCTGGAATTCACTTATGAAGTGCAAGACACAAATATCAGCTTTCTTGATATTATGTTACATAAGGACAGGCTTAAATCTAGATTTAGAAATGTTATATTCAGGAAACCAACATACTCAAATGCTTTTTTGCATTATACTAGCTGTCACCCTTACCATCAGAAAAAAAGCTGTAGTTAAGGGTCAGATGGTAAGGGCAGCTAGGATGACAACTGATGAATATGATTTCATGGAAGAATGCAATAATTTGAGTATTATGTTCTCTAACAGGGGTTATCCTGTCACTCTGATTGCTGAATTAAGGTCAGAAGTTACCCATAAGCGTGCTACTGGGCACTTCAGACCGATTTTATGCAGTTGGAGTGAGATACAAACCATAATGTTCAACAATCCACCTGCTAGTGTACTAGATGTAAATTCTTCTGTATTTAGAACTAGTTTCTTATGCACTTTCAGTGTAGATCATTTATTTATTAGGAATGTTTTGTACAAAAATTGGGCATTGATATTGGAGGATAAATATTTGCGTAACCGTTTTGGTACAAAACCTAAAATTACATATAGGAGAGGTATTAATTTAAAAACATTATTAGAAGCTAGTAGTTCAAATATTAATAAAAGAAGGTTGGGGATATTTAAATGTGGGGCTTGTCACCAGTGCAGGTTTGTCAATGTGGGAAACACAGTTTCTATCAATAATAGAATTTATAATATCATGGGTAGTTTTAATTGTGAGACTAAATCAGTTGTTTATGTCGCTAATTGTTTAAAATGTTCAGCCTTTTACATTGGCAAGACCGAGCGTAAGCTAAAGCAACGCATTTATGAGCATATTTATGCCATTTCTAAGAATGATTCTACAAATGCTCTAGCATGTCATATTTCAGAGAATCCAGATCATAATTTTAAGTTGACAGTTTTAAAACATGTTAATGATGATTTTAGAGCAGGACCATGGCAAATCCTTTTGGAAAAAGAACTTTTTTGGCAGATAAGAACTGCTGCACATTTTTCCCTGGGCTTAATGAGTATATATCTATTCTTTGTGTTTTAAAACACTTGGCATTGAAAAGGTAACATTTATTATTATTTTTTATTCCTTTTCAAAGTTTGATATTTTATATATATATATTTTTTAAGTTTGAAATAAGAGAAGTTGGTCACAAAGTATGTATTTAGTGTACTACGCTTAAGTTAAATATAAATATTTATGTTGCTTTAGTAAGGGCTAGTTTTCAGTTTTCAGTTTTTAATTATTAGTGTATAGTGTTTTAGTGGTGATTTTCATTTAAAAGTGTTGTGTTGTTTTAAATCTGTATACGTGATTAAGTGGATCACATGATGTTTGTATAAGTTTATATAAAGAGCTGTTTTTAAAGATGGTTCTTGTCTGAAGAAGGAAAGATACTAAGCTTTCCGAAAGCACTTATTAAACGGGTTTTGAGTTATTGCGGTTTCGTTTCTGCTCCTAGTGCTTCGCTTTTGTTTCTTCAGTTGTTTGTTTGCTTTTTTGACAAATCAAGCATTCCACTAGCTCATACATTTTTTTTCACATGCTTAACTTCTGCACACTGCTATTGAACCAATTAGCATAACATTTTGGCAGTTAGAATTTGCTTTAACATTTCATCCTGCTTCAGTCATTTTAAGATTCTGGACTGAATACATTACAAATAGTTTTGGCCTTCATTTGAGCATTGTCCAAGCTATCAAACTTCACAAACGGTGCCATTCAGTTGCTGTAGCTGAGTGGCCTTAGCTTCCCTTCCCTGTTAAAGTATAAAGGAAAAAACTTAGAAATTCATTCCTTAAAATCCATATCCATAATGGAAGCACAGAAACTTAATAGGACAGCCATGGGACATGACCTTGACTGATTGGTTTATACAGATGATGCACTCAAATACAAGTTTAAATTATTTTCAAAAGCTATGTGAGTTCAGCTTTTTCATCACTGTTTACAGCTATTATGAATGACCCAGTTAGTAGTAGTTAAAGATTTCGCCACTTTCAAACACCTGTTCTGAGTTATAGTCAACACATACTTAACATATTTTTACGTCGTCACAATTATGCTCTGTTCTTGCTTTAATGAAACATATTTTGAAATATTACAGTGGTGGTCATACAAAGTATTTACTTTTATGCATTTGTTATTTGATAGCCTGGTAGGAGAATTGGGCTATTGAAACTTTTCAATCAGGACCTGGCCCCAGTGGTCAACATATAGAAAACAGCAAGCCACATTTAAGGATGGCAAAAAGACATACAAAAGTTATAAAATGCATTTGTTGATAGCTAGAATGCAGTAATAGCATGGTTATATGATTATGTATTAAAAGGTTTGCAAGTAACACTTATAGATGGTCAGAATATAGTCACTGTGCAGTTATGATAGTACGGTATTTACATATTGCAGTATTTACAACATTTGCTTATTCAGGGGGATTCAATAAAGCTTACATGATAATTTTGACCATGTGCACATCGTGGTTCAATGCGCACATGGCAGCAAAAAGTTTTAGAGTCAGTAAATACCACATAGCGGCACACAGTGGCGCGGACTTGCCCGCAAATATGGAACTTTTTATGGCATGCAAATTACAGCATAAGTTGATGAATTTTATTCTAATGAAGCAAATCAACACAGTGGAGAGATTCAACAACCTCTAAAGCAACCGGGTAGACTCTATGCTTGTGATGAGCCGTGTATTCCAAAACTTTCCGAATATAGCCAGGGAAAGAAGTCTACATGGAAACAAGAGCAAAAGCAAGCAAAAGCTCTTACATTTGTACAGAACTGCCTTTAACATATAATACCACACATATTATGACCTAATAAACAGGGTGGATGCTAGAAAATCAGTGTAACAATAATAATAATTCCTTTTAAGAGCCATGACATAAATACATCATTGCTCCCCCACCCTCAAATGAAAAATATAATTTTAAGTAATGCTAAAATGTGTAAAACTCCATGAAACAGAGTATTATACTGTAATGTAAGCATATGTAGGCTGTAGCTGATGGATTACAGTAGTCCTCTGTTACAACAGTGGTCTCCCATGCAGCTTCCCTGCCTACACAGTTACTGTGTAGATTCTGTGCTGTCAGTACAGTGAAGATGCAAATGAGGTCAAAACTTATTAGAATTGTTGAATCTCAAAAAAAGAGTAACCATGTAGGAATGTTCTCCTCATGTAGGTACTTCCTCAGTGTTCGTGTTGAATGCATGGCAACAGTGAATGCTGACATCAGGGGTTTGTGTCAGGTTACACTTACAGAGGTGAACATGTAGGGCTGTGAAGAGTGAAAGTACATGTAAGCAGTGCACAATTCTCAAGCTCTATGTCTTCCTTATTATTTGGTTGTTAAAATGTGTGTTCTCTGTCCAGTTTACCCTTTTTTTTTGCTTTGTCATTGTCTGCACGATACAGAGCTTTGCACAACCATGAGAAACAGAGGAATGAATGGCAGGTTTCTCTGTGTTGTTATGTAACTATTCATGTGGCAGCACAGGTATGTGTTAGGGCTGGAATATAGATGGACCTGGGTATGACTACAGGGTGTGCAACCTTTTCTTTACTTTTTATGGTCCAGGTTTGCACGATATCCTGAGAACAGAGGCAGTATCAGTTTTGCCTCTGCTTACCTTATTTATGCAGAGATGCATAGAGATGTATGGAGATGCACTGAGCTAAGCATAGCACACTAATGGCCAAGCAATAGGTGCATTTAATAGCTTCTAGTTATAGCATAAATAGGGGAATTGCATGTTGATCAACCAATCCAACATGATGGAGTTATTCAACAATGTATAAAGTATCTATGTAGCCTCCATACTGGTTTTTCCTTTATCCTTCAATACCATTGAAGGATTGACAATTTTAACTGACACAATGCTAGGGGCTGCTGCAGCTTTTCTATATCTGCATGTGCTACTAGAGGCTGAAGACAATTCTGCTGGTGCTGTTGACAATTGGCCTAGGCTGAGAAGGAGTAGAGTGTTCTGGCCCAGTTTAACTTTCCAGGTGCTACATGAGCTGGAGATTTTACAGCACTACAGGATGGGCAAGGACACATTACAGGAACCCTGTGAGGAGCTCTGTCACTCTCAACTCAGAGCTAGAATCAACTGAAGGGAAATCATCCTGGTAAAAACTAAGGTATATGTAGCCCTTAGAATATTAGCTACTGTTATCTTTCAAAGACTGACTGGGAACCTCTTGGGTGTGTCACAGGCAACAGTGTCCAGGATCTTCCACCAATTTCTGGATGCTATGCTCATACATGCCAGTGAGCACATAATTTTCCCCCATATGTCTGAAGAGAAGGCCAGCAATATGGAACTGTGTTACCATGTAGCGCACTACCCAGAAGTACTTGGTGCTATAGATTCACTCATGTACACATTAATGCACCACCTGGTGAGCAGGATAGAATCTACATTAGCTGCAAGGGATACCACTCCATCAACTGCCAAGTCATGTGTAATTCCCAGGGAGTTACCTTGAATGTGTGTGCTAGTAACCCTGCTAATTTTCATGACTCCCATATCTGGCAAACATCACAGCAGTACCAGATGCTTGCTAAGAGGGACATCCCACAAGGCCATTTACTGGGGGATGCTGACTATGCCCTGGAACCATAGCTGATGACACCCATCAAAAATGCACACGAGCACACACACACACACACACACACACACACACACACACACACACACACACACACACACACACACACACACACACACACACACACACATATTCAAACTAGAAACATCACAGAGTGTGTGTTTGGGCTTCTGAAGTCACTGTTCTAGTGCCTAGATATATCCTGTGGAGCCCTGCAGTATAATCCATGCAAATGTTCACAAATATTCAAATTATTTGCTATGTTCCACAATTTGATCTTGCAGAATCAGCTACAACTGGATCAGCTAGGGGAAGGGACACCACCCCCACCAACCTCTAGGCCACCACAGCTATAGTCAGAGGAGGACTCAGAGGAGGAACCCCCAGCTGCTGTCCCTGTAGGCAGACCTTGGCATGTTCAGTATGTTCTTGCTTTGGCTAAGAGACAATGCATAGCACATTCACTGAACACCTAGGTACCTAATACATTTCTCCTTCTCACATACATATAGTAAAATTGATGCCAGGCAGCTCACACAACTTTTACCTCCCCATGTATTGGCTGTGTACTGCTTGCATCAGACAGAGTCAGCCCTTAATTAAACATGTGTCAACTGCTGCATTTCCAATGTAAGTCCGGAACATAGAATGTATTCTTTAATAATATTATGGCAAATCCTTGTATTTCCTAACATGGTACAGTAAGGAAGTAAACAGTGGTGGATTTGTACAGAAAGTACCTTAACATGTGATACCAGACACTAATTTTACTTATATTTGTCCATTAGTAATTAGTAGGCCTCAGGCATGAAAGACTCAAACAGTCATACATCTGAAGTATTCTGATGTTCCCTGCATGGCCTCAGTTTAGAACTATACCTTTGTAAGGGTAAATCATTAAAGATAGAAGTTAGAAAGTGATGATACACACTGCAGTTTCAGACTTCAGACTTGTTTGTCTCATAAGTGTAACTGAGCTTTATCCCCTCCGAGTGGAGTGCACCCTTGTTCTTGCCATAACAGTAACTCAGCTATGCTACCCCCAAAAGAACAGTATATATATATGTGTTTGTGTCATCCAACCTGGACTGCATATCATGTTATCCCCAGTTAGAATCCTCTCACATATTAATGCCAATGATATAGAATGACTTACACTTTGCATGAGTTAGATAACTGATGAATGATCAAGAAACACAGAAAGATAACACAGAGCTGTATGTTTGTAACATAATTATGACAGGTTGTGTGATCACTAACTGCCTTATGTCCAAATATAATAAAGAAAATTAAATGTACAAATCACAGCTGATAGTTTGATAGCAATGTACATTCTGATGTAGTTGGTTGTGTGAAGAATGACTTCATATCATTGATGCAAAGTTGTTTTTGTGACAAAGAGGACTAAGGCATCACCCCCCCCCCCCATTTTCTGAAACTGTATTGGTGTGAGGGTTCAAATCCTGACATACGTAGAAATTTATGTGTACTATCAAATATTACTGCGCTTTTATGGATTTTGCATATGTGCCCCTTAGTTTTATTATCTTTTCCTCTTTGTCTTCTTGTAATTGCACTTTTGTGAGATGCACCACATCCTGAAGAAAAACAGTTTGGCTAAGCTTATCTTGTTTATACAAAGCACAACATTGCAGAAACAGGGAAAAACCAGATTGCCTAGAAAGCAGACACTCAAAAATATAAAACAGATACATTCAATTATTGCTCTTGGCCATCGTGAAAAGCTGGCCTGGAATATAGATGGTGCTGGGGTATAAGAGCAAACACTAGCAATGTGGGTCGTGTTTGCACACTGGTTCCCTGCACGCAAAAAGGCCTATCTTGCATGCGTGTACCCTTTGTTAACCATTGCACAAATCCAATGCTCATTGCGCTATGGAATTGTATATAATGATATGTTATTATTGGTGTTTATTGTTGAGTTCCTTTGTATGACATAAAACTACGTGTGGAACTGTTGTAAACTAGGGTTACAATATAACTATATGTCATATATTTGCAGTACATCCATTTGTTCCCTCTCCCCAAACCACCCCAAACAAGCATTACAAACCTGTGGTCTCATTACTTTTTCCACACATGTATCACCACAATACAAAGTGTTATACATAATGTTGTGTGCTCACTTTTGGCACATGGCCACCTGGTGGTGCTCACAGCCTTGCTCTGCAAAACACAAACAGCCAAGTATGTTCAATAATGTTGCACAGCTAGACTTCCAAACAGCCTACTGCTATTAGGTTACTAGCCTCAGATGACAGTATGACGCAATGTACCTCTGCAGGCCTCCCAACCTCTTGTCTCACACATGGCCAATTGATGTCATCTACTATAAGATTACCTGGAGTCCTGTCAAAATCAGACATGGGCCATGGCATGTGAGAGTACTAGTGTGGCAAGTATTGTGTTCTGTAGTCTTTGTCCTTAGATAGGTATCAGTTTTATTCTCCGTGCAGTCAACTGGATGTTTGTGTGTGTGTGTGTGTGTGTGTGTGTGTGTGTGTGTGTGTGTGTGTGTGTGTGTGTGTGTGTGTGTGTGTGTGTGTGTGTGTGTGTGTATGTGTGTGTGTGTGTCTACACAGAAGAACAGAAGGGTTTATCCTACAGTTACCGCTCCAATGGCATGGGTTGCCAGTTTTTTGAGAATTCCACAAGCCTACACATCTATTTCATGCAGGACTCCCAAATTTTTGTCTCCCACATGACCTGCCAGTGTCATCTACTATAAGTTCACCTGCAGTCCTGAAAAAAATCAGACTTCTGCCATGGCACCTGCATTAAGTACTGTGCTCTGTAATCTGTGTACTTAGTTAGGAGTTCTATTCTCACTGCAGTCAACAGTGTGTGTGTGTGTGTGTGTGTGTGTGTGTGTGTGTGTGTGTGTGTGTGTGTGTGTGTGTGTGTGTGTGTGTGTGTGTGTGTGTGTCTATGTGTGTATGTGTGTGTGTCAATGCAGAAGAGCAGAAGTGTGTATTCCACTGTTACTTCTCCAGTGGCATGGCTTGCCAATTTCTTGAGGCTTGCACAAGCCCATACATCCATTTCATGCAGGCCTCCCAACCTCTCATCTCCCACATGGCCTGCTGATTTCATCTACTATAAATTCATCTGCAGTCCTAACAAAATCAGACTTATGCTATGGTGCATGGGTTAAGTACTGTACTTTGTAATATGTGTAATTAGATAGGTAGGGATTCTATTCTCACTACAGTCAAATAGGGGGTTGGTGTGTAAGTGTGTGTGAGCTGTTACTGGACCTTACATTGAATCTTTTACAGCAGCCTGTGGGACACTGTTATCTTGTCCTCAAAATATACTACGGATATAATCTATAAAGTGCTGTCTGACACACTTCAAGTAAGACTTGAGTCATGGTGCTTGTGTTAAATACTGCATTTTGTAGTGTGTGTGCTTAGACAGGTAGGGGTTCTATTCTCAATGCAGACAAATGGTGTGTGTGTATGTGTGTGTGTGTGTGTGTGTGTGTGTGTGTGTGTGTGTGTGTGTGTGTGTGTGTGTGTGTGTGTGTGTGTGTGTGTGTGTGTGTGTGTGTGTGTGTGTGTGTGTGCACTAGTGTGTGTGTGTGTGTGTGTGTGTGTGTGTGTGTGTGTGTGTGTGTGTGTGTGTGTGTGTGTGTGTGTGTGTGTGTGTGTGTGTGTGTGTGTGTGTGTGTGTGTGTGTGTGTGTGTGTGTGTGTGTGTATGAGCTGTTGCTGGACTTTACAGTGAGCCTTTTATACCAGCCTGTGGGACGCTGTTTTTTTTATCTTGTCATGGACAGACACACATATGTCATTAATAGGTTATAGAGTAAGCAAAAGAAGCTGCTGTCTACAAATACAAAAGTGAGAATCCAGAACTGGAAGACCACCCTCCTCATCCTAAAACAAGCAAAAACACAGTTTGTGCAATCTCTCACCCCAACCCTTATTTTCTCTTTTTTGTTCTTTCCCTCACAGCACAGTGGTGTAGGCCTGGTCCACATGATCCACCTGCCCCTACTCTACTAGCTATGCCACCAAGGCCCAGCACATCTGTGCTGCAGCCTGGTAGCACCTATTGTGCTTTCCTGTACTACCTGGCCCCTCAGGTACTTCTGCCCCAGAGGACAGGCCTGTGGTTCCCTCTGGGGGCAGTGGCAGAGGGGGTGATTTGACATTCATGGAATCATGAGGTCCTCACCCACACCCTAACCATGGTGTTTACCTACCTCTGTTGTTCTTTACTATCCTTGTGCCTTGTTTTGTCTGTCCTGTCAGCAATTGTTTTCTCACTTTGCCAACTTACCTACCTCAGACATACCTATGTCACTTCCCCAACATTCCTCTCTTTCTCTCTCTCCAAAAAAAAAAAAAAAATAGGGCACTTGCTCCCCCTCCAAAATAATTGACCCAAACGTATCTCTCCATGCCACAAATGTGTCTACTTGATGCACTTGATTCGGTCCAATTGGCTACACAACATGATTATGTTGTTGTGGCCTCTCTCTCTCTCTCTCTCTCTCTCTCTGGAGGTGACAGTCCAAATTCAGCTAATCTTCTGTACATATGATCAGTTTTTCAGAGCATATATTCAGTATATGTCATATATTTACAGTACATAAATGTGTTGTTTCACCTCCAAGCAATACAACCCTGTGTGCTCAATATTTTTACACACATATATAAACCACACTACAAAGTGCAATGTATAATGTTGTGTGCTCTCTCATGGATCAGGGCCAGTCAGTGGTGCTGACAACCTTGCTCTGCTAGACTCAAACATCCAACTATGCTCAATAAGGGTACTTGTGTTTTTACACAGCTAGGCTTCTACACACCTAGGTTACACACTATAGTTAGGCTACTGGTCTCATATGAACCTATGAATCTATGTGCCTATGCAGGCCTCACAACCTGTTGTCCCCCCACATGGCCTGCTGATGTCATCTACCATAAGTTCACCTGCAGCCATGGAAAAGTCAGAAATGTGCTGTGGTGCTTACATAAAGTAATCAGTTCTGTAGTCTGTATACTTAGGTAGGAGTTCTGTTTTCACTGCAATCAACTGTGTGTGTCTCTACTCAGCAGAGTAGATATGATGCCCTACAGTTACTTCTCTAATGGCATGGCTTGCTAGTCTTTTCATACTTGCAGAAGCCTACACATCTATTTCATGCAGCCCTCCCAACCTCGTGTCTCCCACATGGCCTGCTGATGTCATCCACTATATGTTGACGTGCAGACATGTAAAAGTAAGTATTGGTGTCATTCAAAGGGGATCCAATGCCTGTCAGCCTGGGATGACATGCTCAACAAGCCACAATGCTTCACTAGGGATGGCTTGCATCTGTCACCCCTGGGCTTTCGGATATTGGCAAAGACTCTTGTTACCCCCATAGTGCCTTTTTTAGGCAAGGCTCAAAAGACAAACCCACCTCCATAGGTATCACATGGGATAAGAAACTAAGAGTAATGCTACTCAACGCCAGAAGTCTAAACCTCAAGATGCACGCACTCGAAACTCTCCTTAGCATGGAGAACATCGATATCTGTGCAGTAACAGAAACCTGGTTCAAGGCTCTTGAGAGCACCCCAGCACTACCAGGTTATACGTCATACCATGCTTTTCGGCCCCAAAACTTGGAACGAACCACAATAGGAGGGGGAGTATCAATATTCGTCAAAGATACCCACACCTCCAGGTTGGTGGCACAGCACGAAGCATCAGAGACTATCCATGTGCAACTAACAGTGGGTAAAACTGCCTTCCAGTTTATAGCCTGCGACAGACCACCCTCCCAAACCCAGGAACTCTATTCGGCCTTCCTGAGAACACTGGAAAATATGAAGGTCTCTCCAAACACCATTATATTGGGTGACTTCAACTACCCAACCATAGACTGGAAGCATTACTCTAGCTCCAACACCCTAGCCCAAAGGTTCCTAGAATTTATAAACTCAAATGCTATGGAACAACTTGTTACCACTCCCACAAGAGGGGAAAACATACTGGACCTGATCATCACCAACATGGGGACTCTATGCTCCAGACCAGAAGTGTATCCCTCACTGGTAAGATCAGACCATAAACTAATCTCACTGGATATTCACATCCCGACCCCACCCCATGCCCAGAAAACCACAGTGAAAAACTTCTCTAAAGCAAATTTCACACTCCTCAAAACCAAGGTGGAATCCTTCAAAGCCCCCGGGCCTGTGGATAATATGGCCCAGACCACAAAATCCTTTATAAACGCATTCTATGAACACCTTCAGGAATGCATGGATCATGCAATCCCAAATAAAACCAAGACCCAATCCTCCAAAGGCAGACATCCTGTCTGGTGGACCCCAGCCATAAACAAACTATACAATAGAAGGAGGAAGCTACTACATGACAGAGCAAAATCCCAAAAAGGGAAGGCATCTCTGATCAGTATTAGCAAAAAACTATGGGCACTCATAAAATCATCTAAGGCCAGCTTCGAGAGAAAAATTGCACAGGACACTAAGGATAATCACAAGGCTTTCTTTAGTTATGTTAGGAACCTGGGTGGGAATTTCCATATATGCTCAGAATAAGTCCAAAATGACAAAAAATGCACCGAACCCACAGACATTGCCAACATCCTAGCTGACAGGTTCCGAGCAAACTTCTCCCCCCTCTCCCCACCAAAAGGGCGAATATCTATCCCAGCAGAGTACTGCCCCCCTGACATCTCAGATGCTCAGGTAAGAGCTGCCCTCTCCAAAGCAAGAAACACAGCATCAATGGGACCAGACAGTGTCCCGGGCTGCGTCCTACATGAACTCCAAGAAGAGCTAAACCCAAACCTAAAACTACTGTTCAATCTCAGCCTTACTACAGGATATGTACCCAAAGAGTGGCGTACAGCAACAGTGGTCCCTCTCTACAAAGGTGGTGCCTCAACGGATCCTGGAAACTATCGCCCCATAAGTCTCATTAGCTTGGTCTGCAAAGCTATGGAAAGGATCATCATGGACCTTATAAATAAAGATACTGGGGACCTACAGACACTGGATCCTACCCAGTTCGGCTTTGTTAAGGGCAGATCCTGCCTCTTAAACCTGGTCGATTTCTTTGAAACAGTCACCAAGGCCATTGACAAGGGGAAGGTGGTCCACACAGCCTACCTGGACCTCGCAAAAGCCTTCGATACAATACCCCACTCGGGCATTATCGATAAGCTCACCAGCTTAAATATAAACCCCTATGTCATTAGATGGGTTGCAAACTGGCTCAAGGACAGAACCCACATGGTTAGAATAGCTGGAGCCATATCAGACTCCAAACCAGTTACAAGTGGTGTCCCACAAGGCTCAGTCTTGGGACCTCTCTTGTTCGGTATATATTTCTCCGAGGTACAGGCCAACATGGAAGGACTGTGGCTGACCAAGTTCGCAGATGATTGCAAACTGGGTGCCATAATAGACTCTCCAGCCGACACAAGCATCCTCCAAAAGGGCCTCATAGAAACAGACAACTGGTGCCAGAGCCATGGCCTCAAGCTAAATGCCAAAAAGTGTATAGTCATCCCCTTTGGCAAAAACAAAGTGCCCACAAATTACCACATAGGTGGTAATCCATTAAGTACAGAAGAAGTAATTAGGGACCTGGGGACCCAAGTTGATAGCAATCTCTCATTTGACAACCACGTGGCCAAAGTGGTTAGAAAAACATTTTATATAGCCCACCTAATCATGAAGGGATTCACATCTAGATCAGGGGATGTCATTGTGCCTCTTTACTCATCCCTCATCAGGCCCATAATTGAGTACAATGCCCCTTTTGGGATGTACCTTACCAGACACCTGCAGCAACTGGAAAGACCCCAAAAGTACCTCACCAAGAGGATCAAGGGGCTCAAACAGATGCCGTATGCTGCCCGGTTAAAGAAACTCCAGCTCTACTCAGTGGCATACCGCCTGCTCAGAGGCAATCTGTGCCTGACGTATAAAGCCATGTCCAACCCAGAATTAATGGACATGCTGCACCTCAGAAAATCCAAATCCCATCGAGCTACATGCTCAAGGGACTTAAACCTCAGCACTGAATTAAATAGGACATGCTGGAGGGACAGATTCATAACCCAGAGGCTCCCTTCACTCTGGAATAAAATCCCAGTCCAGGTTAGGCAGAGTCCTTCATTGACTCTCTTCAAGAGGAATCTTGATGAGTGGTTGGGAGATTGTAGGTTTACCCCGGATATCACTTCTGTGTCACTGTTAGACAGAGGCACAGTATACTAACCTCGAAAAAGGGCATAGCAAAATTAATTTAAAATGGGTGGCGAAAGCCATACACACTCTGGCTAGGCTTATAAATGCCCTAGGGCAGATAGCCTAGTATGAACCTATGAACCTATGTATCATGGTGGTTGCATATAGTACTGTGTTCTGTAGTCTCTGTACTTAGGGGTTTTGTACTCACTGCACTGAACTCTGTGTGTGTGTGTGTGTGTGTGTGTGTGTGTGTGTGTGTGTGTGTGTGTGTGTGTGTGTGTGTGTGTGTGTGTGTGATACAGATGTTACTTGACATTACAAAAGTACTTTTACAGCAGCATGTGGGACACTGTTAGATCTACTTTACAAGCTTGACATTTTAAAATTGCAAAATTTTAATTACCAAGATGACAATCCAGAATGCTCACAAAACTGAAAGTTTAAAATAATGGTGTCCATAATATGAAAATTTAATTTACAGGTGTTATGTATATCTCCCTCCACCAGTGCAGTGTTTTAAGCAAAGTAAATGTACATATCTTCTTAAAGGAAAAAGGTTCTTCTTCATTTATTTAATACAATTTCTTTACAGTGAAACGTGAATTAAACTTTCATAAAGCGACATGTAATCAACATACTCTTTACATTTTCAAATGCCTTGCTATAGCTTGCAGAAATTCAATTGTATTATAGTTAGACTTGCTTTGCAACATGCACGCAAACTGAGTATGACAAACCAATAGTTTCCATTTTTTAGGTGAAGGTGGACAACCTTATATTTATACTTAGAAGCCCATTATTTCTTAGGTTTTACACTTTTCTCCAAGTGATAAATATAGCCATAAACTATGAGCATTTGTTTGCCTTTTTCTGATACTACTGTTATGTAAACATTGCTGATAGTGCCTGGAGCATCATACATAACATCTGCCATGTTTGGATAGGAACGTAATACAAATGTTTAGGGGATATAATATAAGTATATTTATAAAGAATTTAGTGGTAATTCATTTGCTAGTTTTTGATTTTATAACAATCAGTGTTTTAAATTATCAGTGTTAATAACTATTCAGGATTGTCATCTCAGTAATTTAAATTTCACAATTTTAAAATTTTGAGCTTGTAAATTAGATCCCTGTTATCACCATATGCTCAACAGACAATGCTGTTGTAATCATCTATATCATATTCTTGCATATACAACCATCCCACCAGGCCAGGATCAGACACTGACCTGGAGCCCAGGCAGATGTCACCTTAGGTTCATAGGAGGTTGCTAGGTAGAGGACTTGTGACAGGCATGTTTTAGAGTATGTCTAGTGGGGACTGGGAAATGAAGTTAGCCCCAAACTGTCTGGTAGCAGGTTGGCAATATCTTCAGGGTCATTATGTGTGCTACCTTTCTCTACTGCTTCAGGACAAAGTTGGACCTTCACTTTTAGATTTCTGATGTAGCTAAAGAATTCCTCCTGATTAACTTTAGCTAGGGATGCTACTTTTGTATGTGGCTTTAGAGGACTTTTCAATATAGGTAATTTCCTTGTTCAAGCTCTGGAGGGTGTCCTTCCTCTACTGAGTCAATTTCCTCTTGTTCTTAGACATTACTTTCTTCCACATGTTGTATAACCTATGTATGCTTGATGTCCACAAGGGTGATTTGTTTTCTTTGAACAACTTATTTTGATCCATTCACATTATGCCAAAACTATACATTTGTATAGCTGTTTATTCAGGCCATTTGTATGCACCTCTGTATATCAGTCATTGCTAACAATGGTAGCAGGGGATTTGCAACTCTTTATGGCATTGGTTAGGAGCCTGTAGTTTGCTTTTGTTAAATGTTTCATCCTTTCTGCTTTTGAGGGGGTATCAGGTATGATTGTTAATGTGAACAAGACTGAATTATGATTTGACCAGGAGAGCAAACACACAGGGGTCAGTGCTGAGAACCACTGTGTTGGTTGGTACTAAGTTTAGTACCCTTTCTGGGGGTGCAGACTATCTGTTACACAGCATGTGCATTAACAAAGTCCAGGAACCTTAGGATGAGTGTGTTTGTGCACATATATGACTTCAAATCAGTGGAAGGATAGTTGAAATCACACATGACCAAAGTGTTTGGCTGTCAATTAGTGACTCAATTAGGTCCAAGTAGGCAGAGTGGTCCTCGTGGTTCATGGTGGGGGACCTATAGCTATGAATGATATGGAAGGGGGGTTTACATACAGTTAGTTGGACTTGGAGTAGCACTATAGAATCGTACTCTTTGGCCAGTCTTGTGGTGTATTTGTCTTTAATGAAGATGTATACACCTCCACCTTTGGTTCTTTCACACTCATTCTGATGTGTGAATGTGTGGACGGCATTGTACCCTTACATGGCCAGGGTGCTCTCTGCGGCCTTGAACCATGTCTGTGTGACTGCACAGACATGGGTATCTTCCAAGGTAAGGGGTTCTTCTGGTGAGTGCCATTTCTGATTTACACGTCTTGCATTAAGCAACATAACCTTCCATTTGTCTCTGGTGGATTCTTTTACACTGGGACTTTAGTTGTTCTGACATTGCCTAAAAAGGCCTCTATGGGGAAGGCAAGCACCTTTATATAGTACAGTGAGGTACATCTCCAGTCATTCACTGCAACATGGACTATGATAGAGTCATAACAGTACTTGTTGAGAGACTTGAGTATGTGCATGATCTGATAGACCCTGGCACCTGACAGGCAGCTGACTGTGACCTTCTCTTTGTCCAGCCTGGCAAGGGGGACATCTGTGTGCCTCACTATGGAGTCACTTATGAGCAAGACATTTAGTTTTGAGGTGTTTTGTCTGAGAGGCTTATTGGCTTACACACTGGTGTGTGTGGTATTATGTGCAGTGGATTCTGTTGGGTCTGCACTGTGTGCAGTAGGTTTGCACTTGGGAAGTCTCCAATCTTTAGTTAGGTTTCTAGTGAGTACTTCCACATAAGTGGGTTTATGTGCTGTGAGCTTAGGTGCAAGAGATGAATTGTGTGTGCGGACAACATGTTTGGTATTTGGTTTGGAATTGATTCTAAATTCATAGTATAGATACAGCTTTCACGTGTTGTATTAGTTTGTTTTAGCAGTAGCTGGTTGTCAGTATACATGAGGCAATTGCTTTGTTGCCTCAGGATGCCCGTTCAATTCAGGCTGCCTGGAAAAATGGTGGGAAATCGTCCTTCCATTATGGAAGTTATATACTGTAGTAACTAGTGGGGAGTGGGCTAGATGGACCAGATTTTAGTGTAAGACTAACAAAATGTGCCTATCCTGTGGAGGGCTAAGGTTACAAAAATGTGTCAATGTTTCACAATGCACAACTGAGTTGCTGATAAGGCAGCAGGGCAAGCTCTGAGCAGCTACAGTGAACTTGAGTGCTAGCACCCCAAAATACAACACTGAAATACAAGCGAAGCTGAACAATTTTAACATATTACATCCGAGTGATGCCTCCGGGTGTATCTGCAGTTAACTCCTACTGACATCTCTAGGCATCAAATATTGCTTGTTCATATTTGCATCAATAATTCCAAAACCATGCTGTGTATGAGGTTTGAAAAGATTTCATCTTAAAGCTTACGCAATGGCAAACTCAACTTTATTGATATTTGACCTCTGTCTAGTGCAGGTAAAGAGATATTAACTGTAGTTTTTATTATATTAATTTATACGGTGGTGCAGTGGTTAGCATTGCCACCTCACAGCAAGAGGTTCTCTGGTTTGATCCTCAGCTGGGGTGCCTTCTGTGCAGAGTCTGCATGTCCACCCTGTGGTCTCGTGGGTTCCCTCCGGATGCTCTGGTTTCCTCCCACATCCCAAGGACATGCTGTAGGTGGATTGGACACTCTAAATTGGCCCTAGGTGTGTGTGTGCTTTCTGTGGAAGGTTGGGCACTGGACTGGCAACTTGACACTGTAAAACTCCACTGCCAATCATGAGCGGACAGGTGATCCACTGTGACGACCCCTAAAAGCCGAAAGAAGAAGAAGAAGAATTTATATAGATATTTAGAAAAATGTGAAAAGTATATCTCAACAACCAAGTAACACAGACAGAACTCCTTATCCTCATATGAAAGCTCACAGCTAGATGAATAAAATGCTGCTGACAGTATGTGTGTAATTTGATTGGTTGCTGACATATTGTAAGTTTACAAAATGTTACAAATGCAATAGTTACTGTCTTTACTGTGACTTATAAAATTCCGTTTAAGACCTAGAACCTAAATAATATTTTCATTATAAAAATAGTCTGTGCTGCAGGGTTTGCCATTTGTACTTCTTTCATATCCACTATGGTTCCAGAGATATGAACATTTGTTTGAAATGTGAGGACATAATTTGATTCTGTCAAATGACTTACACTCCGCCCATTGAAAGTTACAATGCAAACTTCCTGAGCTCTATTGGAGTGAATGAGTTAAACAAGTGAAAAAAGGGAAATGCCACCGCGAGCCTTATTCCAGTAATCCCCAAGTCAGATCTGTTCTTGGCTGCACAGGTCTGCCACAAGGGTGTAGGCAACCTTCTTAATGTAAGAGGGCTGGTTTTCATGCTTCAATGATACCAAACAGTCTAGATTTAGCAAGCCTGAATCGAGTCTATGCGATAAAATGCAGAATCCGATGGTTTTCCAGTTTTACTATTAAAGTGGATTTTATTGTTGAATTCTTTGTATGCTGCTGTTTGTGTTCGACTACACAAGAAAACCTTTTTGAGATTTCCTGACTGCTGACAGTATGTGTTTTGTACTATAAAATGTAGACGTGCTAGAAATCTAAAGTGCAGAGCATCGCAATCACAACAGAAGAATAAACAGTTTAAATAAAGCAGCAATTCAGTAGAATAGTCCAACAAGAGTATAGACAACAAACCTTCCTAGTGTGAAATAAGCGGTCTGGAACACAAATGCTTAAACCAGAACTAAGACATTTCAGAAAAACAGACACAATAAGGCTTCAATCAGCAATTCCCAGCTTGGAAGGGTGTAGGCTATCCTCCCCTGCCACAAGAGTCTACACCACAAACCTTCATGAAGTAAAATAACTGGTTTGAAGGCCAAATGCTTAAACCATAATAGAAAGACTTAGAACAACAACCACAATAAACATTCAATCAGCAATTCCCAGCTCAGAAGGGCAGAGGCTAACCTCTCCTTCCACCAGAGTGCAGACTACAAACCATCTTAGTGTAAGACAACTGGCCTGTAGCCTAAACTGAAAGTAATATGCTTAGAATAACAGTAACAGTGTAATGTGATACCAGACAGATGACAGTTACATGTCTTTTAATCTACCCACATACATCATGTCATGGTTAGTAGGCCCTGTATTATCTTGATGAAAAAGCCCAGTGGTCTGTCCAGCTGCTGTATGTGTCTGGTGAGGTTCCTGCAAAAGACAGCATTATACTGTATTACTGTTCTGATGAGTTTGACTACAGTGTTGTCAGACAGTCCTGAGATCGGAATGTGATGGCGTGTGTTATGATGTGCACCATACGTATGTTCAGGAAAACATTAAAGAGAAAGGTTATAAAGTAATGACACACATTGTAGTGCCTGACTTCACATTAGAAGATAATACACTAGAAAGTATTGCATGATGATGCTATCTACTGTATCATTTGGCAAGGCAAATATAACTGACAGGTACAACTATTAGTTCAATAACACAAATTCAGATATACAACTTAGAAAAATGAATACCACCAACAGTAGAATAAAATACCAAAAATAAATGCCAGCTCAAAATCCACAATTTATTGTTAGTGCTTTCATTCGCTCACAATGAAGGAACTTCTTCAGACAGCAAAGTACAATACTGAACAATTTAAATACCACAGTTAATTATGGCATTTATTTTTTCAGTATGTGAATTTTAATAATTATATATATTATATATATATATATATATATATATATATATATATATATATATATATATATATATATATATGCATTTTCATGTATGGTATATATTTCTTTAAATGGCTTTTAGGATTTGTATTCCTGCTTGGGAGAGGTTATGATGTCATAATTAACTGTGGTATTTAAATTGTTCAGTAATGTACTTTGTTGTCTGAAGAAGTTCCTTCATTGTGAGTGAAGGAAAGCGCTAACAACAAATTGTGGATTTTGAGCTGGCATTTATTTCTGGTATTTTATTCTACAAATGCAGATATACTAAGCACTAATGTAGCTATGCATCCTGTGCATCAGACACAAAGCTTTTGTATCCCTGAATCCAAATGAAACAGGGATATGGTACAGTTATTATCATTTGCACAGGGTAAGGCAGGAGGACTAGCCTCACACAAAAGGTTGGTGAGTGTGAGTTGGAAAGGGAAGTAGGCAGACTGTGTGTGTCTGTAGAAGTCCTCCATGTGAAAGTGGTGTGTGAGAGTCTGCATGAACAAAGCCAAGCTCAGTGCTAGCGCTTCATCTTGGTATGTTGGACAGGTGTGAGTCATGTATGATAGAAGTGGCAGTTCCTCATCTGTCACCCCCGACCACAGGAAGTGGTTCTGCCAAGAGTTGCACTGACATGTCCACTCCCAAGGTCAGATGGAGTGTTGCTACCTGAGCATGACTGTTGTCTGCTGGATGTGCTTCCTTCACAGGAATGCCCAGGACTATGACCCCATGGCCTGCCATATCTGGGTTTGGACAGCACACTCCTCAATAGACCAGAGGAAGTGCTGCCACTATGGGAGTGTAATCGGGAATGGCCATGCCATCTTACTTGACACCTTGGCAAAACTTTGGCTATGGTCAGACTCAACAGACACTGAAGCCACAGTAGCCACACTTCCTTGCTCAATGTAATCTCCCTGCACCTGTCCTATATCTGTGGGCTCAGTGGAGTTGGAAGGCATAGGACTACTGGCTGTGTCCAGGGAAATATAATGAGGTGGCTGGATGTCAACCTCTGCACTCCCCAACTGTGCCTCAATTTTGCCACAATCATCATCACTGTCATGATCACCTGATAAAAAGGAAGAAACACAGGTATATATTAATACATACAGTACTATGGTGCAATATATGCTAAACAACTAACAGTGTGACCACTGTTACAGACAGTACAGCAATAAACACAACAGGCCTAAACTGACAAATTACATTTTTAGAAATTGATCTGTAGTACTGAAATAACTTGATTTGGCTTACCACCTGCAGGAGGCCTACATTGCTGGATTCCTGCCAGTCCTGAAATAAATTAAGCAAGCGGTAAGCACAGAATCATCACATTTAACAGAAGACAGGAGGTATTACATGTACTCCTCTCAATCAGCATGATGTGTTACTTTAACAAGAACATGGCTGACAACTCCAAACTGAGCTTATCACTGTGCTAATATTCAATCCTCCCCCCCAAAAAACATGTGACACAGAAGTAACTTTTATTTCAATTGTTTTACTATGCAACAGTATTGAATTGGTCATATAACAAAGCCTACTTGGAACCTCTTCCTGGGACTGAGATGGAAATACATCCACATCAATGACATACTGGGTTCCCTATTACGTGATTGAAACCTTAGCTTATTAAACACCTAAAGGTCGATCACTAAATGTCAAAGTCTGAAGATTGCAAACAGCCGTTTCCACACAGGGAAATAAGTCATTTGACCATTATGCAGATTTTGTTCGTTCTCTGCTGTAAAGCGATCTCGGAGTTGGTATATTTAGTTGGGGGGTGTGGGGGGCACAGCCCACCACTTCATTTCTGTTTAAAACTTTTTTTTTTTATTTGGCCAACCGCATTGCTTCCCTATGTGGAAATGGCCGTTTTGATGTTAAGGGTTCAATATTTCGTGATCAACCTTTAGGTGTTTGATAATTTAAGGTTTTGATCATTAAATATAGACTTGGCATACTGTGGGCCACTCTGCTGTGAGTTGTCTTGTGTCAGAAGATTCACCAGGAATTTATCACTGGGGTGAGAGGTGATTCTGCAGCAGGCTCACCCCTGGTTACCATCTGGTCTCGGGCAACAACAGCTGCATGCCTCTGTGCAGATGTGAACATGTCAGTGGCCCTGTGACACACCTGCTCATAAGTATGGCTGTAGTCACCCACAGCATTTATGTTAGCAACAATTTGCTGCCATATCCTAAACATCTCTGGCAGATTGGGATGACCCCTTCCAAGAAAAAAAGCACCATGTTGACGTAGCGCATCCACTACGATTGTGTTTTCTAACTCACTGAAGGGTGGTCTGCACCTCAATGTCATTTTTGGTCCTAAAACTCAATAGAATGATAATACGCATAACAACAAAGTAACTGTTACCAGATAAGACATTTAAGGCAGTCAGTAGTATCCACTGGGAAAACATATGTGAAATACTAACAACAGGCAGGATGCATAACAAGGAGAGTAGCAAGGGCAACACAGATGTGCCATAGCAGTAACTTAACTGTGCCACACCCCCAAAAAAAACAGTCCATTCTAGTTTGTGACATAACAACTTATCTTTGCTTTTCCCCACCCACTAAAGAACAGGCACATTAACCATTTTGCTAATAAAACACATCCAAAATGCTAACTATGCATTCAAAGGACTTGTCCCTAAAACATTTGCACAGATGTATCACATAGCTTACTGTTTTCATGCATTGTCAATCATTTGTACCTCTGAAATGGCTTGAAAAACATGGCCATGCTATAAGTACACTTCTAACTAATGCATACAGATAACAGTGTAAAAGGCTTTGCTTCACATTATTCATTAATATATTCCAGCATATGCATTATATAGGTAAAAAATAACAGCATACTTGCTGGAGCTTAATTCTCCTCTGTAAAGATATCTTGGGAAATATTCACTTTGCTGAACATGTAACAAGTATCCTCACCATCAGTTCGGCTAGCTATACATTTGGATTTTTATAATGGAGTAGACTATTAATGGACTGCCTCTGTCTAGGCTGTGTTTCAGAGATGCTAATTAAAGCATAAGCAGCTGAATTTCATGCTAATCAACCAATTTGGTTGAGCTATTCAAGAAGTTATAAATTAATCATTTAGATTCCATGCTGTTTTTTCATGTGGATTTCAAAAGTAGTGGAGTACAGACACAGAAAGTCTACAGAGACATAATGTTAGAAGCTGGTGCTGCTTAACTCCATTTGTATGTGCAATAGGCTGCAGGCAATGCTACTGCTGCCAATAGGCCTGGGCTGAGACAGAGAAGAGTTTTTAGGCCACATTTAACTTATCACAACATACATGACATGGATACTGTAGAGTGCTACAGGGTAGACAGAGACACAATGCAGGAACCCTGCAACTTCTGCAAGCTTCAACCAGAGCCACAAACTTTACCTCCCTATGTATTGGCTGTGTACTACTTGCATCACAGTAAGCCTGAACTAACTGTGTTAACTGCTGCTCTTACAAGGTAATCCTGAACATGTACTGTATTATATAATAATATTATGACATGTCCTTGTATTTTATCACTTGGTACAGAAGGCAACTACAAGGTGGAATATTTGTACAGAACGCAGTGTCACATGTGACAGCAGAGCATTATTTGACTTGTAGGTGTCAGTCCTCAAAGATTCACATATTGATACCTCCTCAAAGTAATGATGATCACTGCATGCACTCTGTTTAGCAGCATATGTTTGAAATGGGAAATCATAACAGAGAAGTTTGAAAGTAATGAGACACATAGCAGTTTCTGGCTTCACCACCCTCAAAAGATCAAACTGGCAGAATGCAAAATAAGGAGAGTAGCAAGAACAACATAGCCTTGTTTGTGCAATAACAGTGGCTCAGCCTGGCTCCCCCCAATTGAAAGACAAATATACCCTTGCATGTTCCATGGCAGAAACCCACCTTTCCTCCCCACCCCCAAAACAATAGTTTGTGCTTGTTTGTGGCATCCAACTTTCCATTAGTTTGATGGCAACTGCATATCATATTGTCTCCAGACAATATCCTCACACATTTTAAGGTAAATGATATAGACTGACTTACGCACTGCATGTCTCTGAATATTGGTCAGATAATTGATGAATAACCAAGAAACACAGAAAGGTAGGACACACCTGTATATTTGCAAGGAGTAATCACAGCAGATTGTGAGATCAGTAAGTACACTACACCCAAATATAATACATGGAATACATTTACAAATAACAGGTCATGCCTTGATATCAGTGTATATTCAGTTGCACTTGTTTGTGTGAGGAATTATGTCATGTACTTGCTAAAAAGGTGTTTGTGGGGCAAGCCAGAAACATACACTGGCTACATTCAGTTAATACTACTGGTCATCTCGCAATTACATTTCCCGGTAGCATGCACTTTCGCGCAATGTTTTTGCATGATGGTAAGGGATGCGCAACATTTCAAATATTGCAAATCCAGAAAGTGTGCACTACCACTAAGTGCAATACCTGCAATTGGTGGGAAAACCTCAGTCTACATTGGTCTTGATCTGTGATAGGTATGGCTGGCATTCCTGGAGAGTTTTTGAGAGTCAAAGTATTTGATGAACTCCTAGTAAATGAATATGGGCCCAGGCTGTTAGAGATGGACTATCTTGGCTCAGATTAGAAAGCAGATGTATGGAATAGTCTGTCCAGGTTATGACCAGTTCTACCAGTATCCCCCACACTGGTGAACAATGTAGGGCCACTACAGAGACCTCAGGATGAGGAAGAGGGATACCCTTGACTGCTGGATCAAGGAATGCAGGACTTGGGGCACTCCACAGATATGTAAGTATCACTTACATAGACTACTTGTCAGAGTTAAAAGCTGGATGTAGTCAGGATTGATATGCTTAATGGTATTCTGTTGCATTATTCATTTTTCTGCAGCCATCACAGTCTGGGAACTGAATGTGCTAACCCTTGCCACTAGATTGGCCTTGGTCTTAAGAGTAAACAACAGTATTTGTTAGGAGTTTGTAGCGTTAAAAGTAAACTTAACAGAATAGAGTAAAATAATTGTATCCATGTTTTTTATGTTGCATATGAAGTTACTAATGTTCTGCCCTTTTTTTCTCTCATCCCAACCCTTTTATCTCTTTTTTGTGTTTATTATTTTCCTTTTTTGTATATTTATTTTTTTTATTTTTTGTTTTTCCCACAGCACTCGGGTTAGGACTGCCCCCATGGGATCCACCTGCCTCCACTCCACTAGCTATAGCATAGCTGCCCAGCACATCTGGTGCAGAACCTTGTAGCACTCCTTCTGCTGCCCCATGCACTACCTGGCCTCTCAGGTAGTTCTGCCCTGAAGGATAGGCCTGTGGCTCCCTCCGAGAGAAGAGACAGAGGGGGTGAGTTTATCATCATTGATAAACTCCCAGGGATGGTGAGTAGGATTGTGCACCACACTGTTGATAGGAAAAAAAAAATAAAATAAACAAAAAAAAGAAAAGAAAATAAACACAAAAAGAGAAAAATGGGTTGGGGTGAGAGAAAAAAGGCAGAACATTAGTAAATTTGTATGTAACATACAAAGCAGTGATACAATTATTTGACTCTATTCTGTTACCTTTACTTTTAACACTACTAACTCCTAACAAGTTTCTTCCTTACTTTTAAGACTACCCGGTTTATAACAGAGGCACACTATAGTACAGATTGTAGCCACCAATCCTTGATGTGCGCATATATTGCACATATGCATTTCTAATTATACTGATTACAGTTTACAGAAGAGTATTTGTGCCATTGGTATAGAGGTATGAAGTTATATTCCAATGATGATGAAAAGCTAACAGTATTGTATATTTGGGAAGTGTGGTTTCTGAACCCACAACTGATGACAGCACTAAAATACTGTACTGCTCTTTTGTCCTACAGACTACTGCATGCATACTTCCTTTTACAGTTTTGAGATGCATGCTCAATGTTATTTGAGAATATGGTCCCCTTTGCTTGTGCTAAAGACTAAAGCATGCATAGTTTATTTTACAGTTGGGATATGTTTGCTCAATGTGATACAACTGTATTAAATACCAGTTAAGTGGTCCTTAACACTTATTGGTACAAAATTACAATATAAATTATATTATTATTATGATTATTATTATTATTATTATTATTATTAAAATACTATTTAGACAGTACTGTTCTGATGCATTCATACCACATGCTGCTCCCATCCTTACTAGATGTGCGTCATGGGACCAAACATCTGAGTCTTTCTCTCCTCAGCAGCTGTGGAGAAAACAGAACATAACACCATTATGAATACCAGTCTTGACTCTATTAAGCTTTTAACTCTTACATTTAGTTACTGAAATTGATACTTACACATCTATGGGGTGTTCCCTGCCGGACATTAACAGATCCAAAGATCAAGGGTATCCCACTTCCTTCAAAATGATGTCTGCATTGCTCATCTGTGTGGGGTATACCTGTTGCACTACTTAACGCACTAGCAGTGCTATTCCAGGCTTCAGATTTATATTCTGAGCCTGAATAGTCCTGCTGCAGTAACCTGGGCCCATGTACTTTAACAAAAATCTTGGACTCCTGGACACCCCAACTCTGCACCCAAAAGGACACACCTTTTCCAGGAACTCCAAACATGCTTCTCATTGTTCAAGTTCAATGTCTGATGAGCATTTCCTGCAAATTACATTTTCTATGTTGCTGTTTCCTGCCTATTGCATATCTCATACTTATACCATAGAAAGAACACCAAACCAGTAAAAATGAGAGACAAACCAAAAGTGAAGACAAACTGCACGAAATGCAGAAAGTTCAAAGCAAAGTTGTCTTACAAATGAAGTCCACCAAAAACCACGCTGTTGAGGAACCAAGTTTATTGAAGCGCTTTTCGTTTGTCTCATAGACAAACTTCTTCAGAACTGTTAACTAACATACCAGTGTGCTTATATAGTGCAATCCCTTGCCCTAATTACAGTTAATTAATCAATCAAGCACATTGGCCCAATCATAATAGTAAAAAGGAAACTAACGCATAAGTCAGAATGGGAGCTTCCTTACATAAAAACTGTGTTAGAAATAAATTAAAAACAAATCAACTATCCACATCTATAAATCGATGTGCTTAAACATACTGCCAGTTAACAAACATCCAATTGTTGAAGAGTAAATATTGTCATGCTTTAGGGAAACATAGGAATGACAATATAAAAATTAAAAACATTTAAAATGTTAAAATGGTCCTACTTATTCCTATTCCAGACTAATAGTTTGAATCCATATGTTAACCAACCAAAAATTATCTTTTCAAATTGACCAATTTTAAAACACTGGAAATAGTGCAAGCTTCATTCAAACCAGGTGGATGGTAGGCTTCTAGCCTAATCTGCCAGTTTAACTCCTTTTCTAAGAGTTTAAGTTGTACAGGTCCACCTCTACTGTCGTTAACAATCTGTTCAATGACAATAAACTTGAACCGGTGTGAAGGGTTATCAATAATATGCTTTGCTAAAGCATTCGATTCTTTACGTTTCCTAATAGCATATATGTGCTCATAGATTCTATCCTTGAGCTTGCGCTCGGTTTTCCCTATATAGAAACCGGTGACTTTTTGGTTTATAACTTTTCTAACTGTGCTATAACATCAGAAATGGCTGACCTCCTGTCTAAAGGCCAAACCTATGTTCCCAATCAAGGTTTGGACATTGTTACATCCATCATTGACGTCAAGTCTTTTACTAGGAAACTCAATTTGAAATTAATGATGGGGGGTGACGTTGACATAGAAAGAGCTACCAGTTTACATGTACCGAGTACATTTAACCCTCCATTACACCCATTATTGGGGACTTTTGAGCATATTTGTGAGGTGGACATTAGAAATATTGTAGCTAGATCGAGAACAAGAAATGGACCAGTCTATACGACAGAAAACGAATGTCTAGCACAACTTAGATCCCATAATGTCCGAGTATGTAAATCGGATAAGGGGGGTGGTGCAGTTATCTTTGAGCAGGATGATTATTTTGATAGAATCACCACCTTGCTTTAACCTCCCACTTATGCTTTAAGCTCCAGGAATGAGGTGAATAGAGCATATAGAATTATTAAAGATAATATCGAGGAGATGTTAATAGATGGGAGGATTGATATAAAATTATACAACTACATGACAACCCAGTATCCAAGATTTTCTTATTTTTTTGGTATTCCTAAAATACATAAGGATTTGAGGAATCCACCGATGCGCCCTTTGATTGACAGTAGGGGAGCCCCATCTTATGCTTGTGCAAAAGTGATTGACAACATTTTACAGAAGTATGTCAAACAAGAGAATCAGATTTGTAAAGACTCGTGGTCCTTTTTGTCTACGATTAATAAATTGGTGTACTCAGATTCTCTGAATTTTTTGACAATTGACGTAAAAGACTTATACATGAGCATACCACATGAGGTAGCCATCGAGTGGGTCAGTGATAGAATGAAAGCCTGGAATGCTAGTAATCGTGATATTTCCTTAGTGGGTGAGCTGTTGGATTTGATTTTATCTAAGAATTTCTTCATGTTTGGGGAGAATTTCTACCTGCAAAACATCGGGGTCGCTATGGGTTCACCTTGTGGTGCGAGTGTGGCAAACCTTGTGATGGCAAGCTGGGAACATCAATTTGTGTTAGACGAGACTAGTCATGCAGAGTTCGTCATGTACTATACCCGCTACCTGGATGATATTTTTATATTATTTAAAGGGAGTGAGAGTCAAGCAGGTGACCTTGTAACTTACTTAAATAACACTACCTCTTTTTTGGAATTCACTTTTGAATTCAGCACTACGAGAATCCCATACTTAGATATCATGTTGATTAAAGATTCTGATACAAAGTGTTTTGCAGCACAAATCCACAGGAAACCCACTTACTCAAATTCTTTGCTGTACTTTACCAGTTGCCACTCGTTTCTGCAGAAACGGGCAGTGGTAAAAGGTCAACTGGTTAGAGCAGCCAGGATGATAAGTAGGGATAACGACTTCACTGAGGAATGCTTATTACTAAAAAGGATGTTTTTGAGTCGAGCGTACCCCCCCAAGTTGGTTGACGAACTCATTGATGAGGTATCCTCAAAAAGGTCTAGTAGGTTTTATGAACCGTTACTACCTGTGTTAAGGATGGTACAACAAACCAACTTGGATCAGATTTTTGAAGAGCAAAACACAAATTCATATTCGGTACAACAATCATTTGATTTTCCTAGATTTATTACCACTTTTTTTGTTGATAGTGCTTCATTATGGTCCATCATTAAGAAAAACTGGCATTTATTTAAAGCGGACCCAGAGGTGTTTTCAAAAATGGGCCCCTACCCTAAGGTAACATACAGGAAAGGTAGAAACTTGAAATCATTATTTGAGCAGAAACCTTTGTCAACCAGGTCCCCTGGTATGTTCAAATGCCAAGCTTGTAACTGATGTAAATATATTCATGAAGCAAACAAATTTGTGGTCAACGAACATGTTTACAAACTAAAATGCAGGGTCAATTGTAATTCCAGCATGTTAGTATATTTAGCGCAGTGCCAACAATGTACCGGTTTCTATATAGGGAAAACCGAGCGCAAGCTCAAGGATAGAATCTATGAGCACATATATGCTATTAGGAAACGTAAAGAATCGAATGCTTTAGCAAAGCATATTATTGATAACCCTTCACACCGGTTCAAGTTTATTGTCATTGAACAGATTGTTAACGACAGTAGAGGTGGACCTGTACAACTTAAACTCTTAGAAAAGGAGTTAAACTGGCAGATTAGGCTAGAAGCCTACCATCCACCTGGTTTGAATGAAACTTGCACTATTTCCAGTGTTTTAAAATTGGTCAATTTGAAAAGATAATTTTTGGTTGGTTAACATATGGATTCAAACTATTAGTCTGGAATAGGAATAAGTAGGAACATTTTAACATTTTAAATGTTTTTAATTTTTATATTGTCATTCCTATGTTTCCCTAAAGCATGACAATATTTACTCTTCAACAATTGGATGTTTGTTAACTGGCAGTATGTTTAAGCACATCGATTTATAGATGTGGATAGTTGATTTGTTTTTAATTTATTTCTAACACAGTTTTTATGTAAGGAAGCTCACATTCTGACTTATGTGTTAGTTTCCTTTTTACTATTATGATTGGGCCAATGTGCTTGATTGATTAATTAACTGTAATTAGGGCAAGGGATTGCACTATATAAGCACACTGGTATGTTAGTTAACAGTTCTGAAGAAGTTTGTCTGTGAGACAAACGAAAAGCGCTTCTATAAACTTGGTTCCTCAACAGCGTGGTTTTTGGTGGACTTAATTTGTAAGAAAACTTTGCTTTGAACTTTCTGCATATCTCATACTTACTTAGATTGAGCACATTTTAGTTTTTCTCCATTGTGCAAACATGGTAGGTTACCATGTCTGTGCACCACACATTATTAATTGGATGCATCTGGTCCATATGTTTAGCTGTCTGGGTCTTTTCTGCAATTTGGGTGATCCAGTCCTCCAGTTTGTGTGCTGCTGTGCTCTGCGCAAACCAGGTTAGCACAGCTAAACATGTTTATGCCAAGTGGCACATCACATAAACACTGGCAAAAAAATTAATACACAAAAGGCAGACTGTCCACAGTTTTGCAGAATATCCAGATATTGGCATCATAGTTTTGGCCTGTTCCTTGTAACATGTGTGGTTTATTGTGAAATCACTGAAGATTGCAATCAACATATAATGACATACATTTCTGTTCCCTAATTCATATCCTTCAGAACTGTTTGACCACATTACTGGCACTAAAAAGTTGTGTGGGGTGATCCACATTTAGTATGCAGATTTCACAGCCAGTAACACCAGGACAGACTATGAAATCTTGCTTATGCATGCTGCACATCCTTAATATTCATGGCACAAGGCTGCCAATGCCTCGTGATGAGCAGTATCAGGTACACAAATACACTCCTTGTAGACTCTGTGTGGAACCTACATGGAGTTTATTGAATCCAGACCATTGTGCAATTTCTATAATTATTTAAGGGATAACTGAGATTAATTCTGTCCAGTATATTTAAAACAGGTACAACTAGCTTTGTTCTTAAGATTATTCTTTATATGTTTTGAAGTATTGGCCATTGCTTCTTGAATTTGTTTATCATCCATAATAAATTTCAAACATTAAGTCATTTAAAATTTAATTATATGCACAGATGAGAAGGTGCTGGGAAATTGTATAGAGCAAACCTAAATGAGAATATTGTTTCAGTGATGACTATTAATATATATTTTTGCAATTAATACTCTATTAGCATTTTCTTTGATTGTCTCTTTCTTTATATTTTTGTTTTTAAATGGACCACCAACATATTTTTATGTAAATATGGACTTTACCTAGAAGTCTTATAATAGCATCTTTGAACATCATTCACTTTATATGTCCGCTTCTATAACACTCTGAAATAATATAGATTTTTCAGAATGTGTTAATGTGTATTACAAAATCTAATAATATTAAAAAATCCTCCAAAAATGAGAGAATCTAACAAATTTATGGGACACTATTACTTGTCAGTAATAGCTATATATCAAAATATATGTATTTATCTATAGCTATATTTTATTTATTTTTTATTTGACATTTGTTAACTGGGATAGTCCAACTGAGCTAAAGCCCTTTTTCAGTGGTGGCCCGGTGGAGAAAAGATTCACAATGCAACAAGTTATATCTAAAACAAAAATAGAAAAGAATACTGATAGTGGCATACATTAATACTCAAACTATCAAAAAATTTTATCCTAGAATAGACTGTCAGTTTTATTTATTTTGCAGTTTGTTTTCCAGGATAGTCCATAGGGCTGCAAGGAGCCCATTATCAATGCAGTCCTGGGGAGAAAAGCTCCAGAGAAATCCAGATACATAGTACAGAAAGAGCACAAATCCATAATATACATTTCAATTAAATGTTAAATACATATTTTATATAGTACAAACCCATATTGCACAATTCAAATAGATGTTACATAATACAGAAATAAAAGATTTTCATTATGAAAATTACATCAAGTTAATTCAGTAAGTAGTGAGGTTTTAAACAAGGACAAACTGCTGGTGGTGTGGATGGGAGAAGGGAGAGAGTTCCAGAGGCATGTAACAGAAAAGGACATCAAATGATTCCCAGCAGGATGTGTTGGTTTATACAGTTTAACTAGGTTTTGGGAACTGGATCTTAGGAGTCTATCTGGTTTATGTATTTCAAAGGTATTTGCTAGGGAGTGGCAGAGAGACGGGTTATGAATGAGTTTGTGTGCTTGGATGAGCTGGGTATATGTGAGGAAGTTTGGTAATTCTAGCCAACTTAGCTGGTGAAGGGAATTACAGTGGTGAGAAGAGGCTCTATGACCTGCCACAAATTTGGATATTTTATTATAACAAGATGAGAGTTTTGTTTTGAGGGAAGATTGTAGGCTGGTTAGGATAGATGCACCATATAAAAGGGATGGGATGAGGTATGTATTATCTAATGTAATCCTGGTGGTGGGAGAGATAAAGCGACTGTGGCAGCAAAGCATACCTAATTTTTTATGTTTTTTTTGATATTTGCTTGTATATGTTTATCAAATTTTAGTTGATTGTCAATGATAATTCCTAGTAATTTTGTGTAAGAGACTAGTTCTAGGGGTGTATTATTATTGCTGGTAATTATGAAGGATTGTTTGTCTAGGGAAGAGGTTTTGGATGCATTGAATAACAAGTTTTGTTTTGGTTGCATTAAGGGCTAGATGGTTGTCGAGCATCCACTGTTCAGTGGAAGAGAAGGCAGATTGTATTAGATTGTTTAGAGTTGTGATGGAAGGGGAGGAACAGATTATAGTAGAATCATCAGCATATTGGATGAGACTTGAGTTAGGAATGGCTTGGAAGAAATCATTTATGAATATGTTGAATAGTAGGGGGCCTAGAATGGAACTTTGGGAAACGTTGGTGGATGTATTAAGGAAGGGTGAGGTAGCTTTTTTCCATTTAACTGCTTGTTGCCTGTTTGTGAGATAGCTTGAGAACCACTGGGTAGAGGAAGGGGATAGGTTACGTTTAGAGAGTTTGGTAAGAAGGAGGTTGTGAGAAATAGTGTCAAATGCCTTAGAGAGGTCAAAGAAAAGAGTGGATACAACGTGGCCAGAGTAGCAGGCTTTGTTGATTGTTTCTATGAAGGAGAGGAGAGCAGTGGAGGTACTATGACCTGGTCTAAAGCCATGTTGTGTGGGGGTAAGAAGCTGATTATTGATGAGGTAGGGTAAGAGTTGTTGGTGCACATGCTTTTCAAGTAGCTTAGAAATTGGGGATAGGATGGTGATAAGACAAAAGTTTGAGATGTCATTATTATTGCCACCTTTATGGAAATCAATAATAAAGGCCTTCTTCCAGAGCTGGAGAACATGGCTTTCTGAGATAGACCGATTAATTAGTATGCTGATAAGGAGAGCAATGGCCTCTGTGGCTACTTTTAGGAAGTAGGAGGGAATTTTTTCAGGGCCATTGGAACCAGATTTTAATTTTAGCAGAAGTTTGTTTTTTATGGTGGATATATAGATGGGATTCATAGAGAAAGGTGGAGGTTGGGGGCAAGGGATGCTAGGGGAGGAAGGGATGGGAGTATGTTGAGGAGGGGTTGTAGAAGTGTTGGTGAAGGATGATGTTAACTTGTTTATGGACTCTATGAAGAAAGAGTTAAATTGGGTGGCTAAGTCCATGTCAGAGGCATCTGAGTTGGGGCAAGGGTTTTCTTTTTTTCCTGGGTTGAGGAGAGATGAGATTCCTTTCCAAAATAGTTTGGGATCAGTGGTGTGGTTGGTTTGGAGAGTGAAGAAATAGGCCTTGTGGTCTAAGGTAATATGTTTTTTGACTTTATTTTGTAGTGTATTATATTTGTTTAGGGTGATAGTGGTTTTATTTTTATGGTAATGTGTCCAGGCTTTGTCACTGAGTTGCATAGTAGCTGGGGTGTTTTTGCTAAACCAGGGTACAGGGATACTTTTTATATGTTTTGTTTTTAGAGGGGCAAAGGAGTTGAGCAGGTTTGTGAAAGTAGAATTAAAATAGGACAGAGCATTATTTAGGGAAAGAGTTTTTAATGGGTTCCAGTTTGTGCTTTTTAGTGCATTTGAGAAGGTTTCAACATTGAAGTTCTTTAGGCAATGAGTGGAAATATAGGTGTGAGTTAGTTGTATAGAAGAGGGGAGACAGTGGGCAAAAGTGGGGAAATCGTCAGCTAGTGGGTCTGGGAGAATACCACTATCAGAGATATAGTGAGGATGGGATACTAGAATCCAGTCTATTGTAGTACCAGTGATGGAGTTCTTGGAAGGCCTGATAGTGGAATTGATTAGTTGTGTAAAGTTATATAAGTTAATATTGAGTGAGTTAGTGGGAGATTGGAATGTGGCCTAGTTTATGTTCATGTCTCCCAGGATTATGGTTTCATGAGTAATGTTGGTAGAGACCCAGGAGAGAATATCTTCAAGGGATGAAATAGTGTCCCTTGGGGGAATATAGAGGGATAGAACAACTATGAGTTTATGCCTGTTTAGGTGAAGTAGGGCTGATATTATTTCTTCCTTGCCAAATTTGGGAAACCGTTTGATATAAGGGGTGACTGAGAGGGATGCTGAGTAAAGGAGTGCTACACCACCTCCATTTTTTGTGTTCTGTCATTCCTTAACATGCGGTAGTTGGGAGGAGTTTTTTCAGAATCTTGTATGTAGGGCTTAAGCCAGGTTTCTGAGATGGAGAGAATATCGGGATGTTTATGTAGAAGCCAGGCATGAAGGTTTGGAATTCTGTTACATAGGTTGTGAGCATTTAGAGCTGAGAAGTGGAGGGGTTTGCCTGTTGCTTGGGGGGTTGGATGAAGTGTGGTAAAGGGGCCTTGGTTTGGGTGGATATCCCAGGAGAGAAGGATAGAGATAAGATGATGGATAAGGTATTTGGTTTGTTTGGGGTGTAGTATACAGGTATAGAGTTTTGTGGACATTAGACTAGTGTAGTTGGGAACAGTGATTTTAGAGATAGGTATGAGTCTATAGGGGATGAGCATTCTAGTGTTGAGGGGGTAGAGACTGGGAGATATATGAGTAACAGTAGATGTGTACCTTGTAGAGGATCGGGTAGTGATGTGAAATGGGGGAAAGTGGTTTGCATTAGTAGGTTGGCTGATATAATTTAGGTAAGTTAAGGTAATTAGAAGTATCATTTGAGTAAGTAGGGATAGAGATTTGAGGGTCATGATGTTGGGTATTAGAGTAGAAGTAGGGGGTGAGTTAAGTTGTGAAGTTAGTTTGAATAAGAGATTATGGTTTAGGTTAATTGTTTAGTAGTTTATCAGGATAAGTTGTGTTTGGCAGTATACTCTGAAAGGTAGGCTTACTATAATGGGTGAATTGTAGGAGGAGATTTTAGGGGTATGATGGGTAGTTTGGATTGGATGGTGGAAGTGTAGGGGTATTGGGGTGCAAGTAATATGAGGGTAGGGTAGTGGAGAAGAGTTAGCCCGTAGGGCGAACAGAGCAAGTAGAGCCAAGGAAAGGAAGAATCAAGGTCAACAGTGAAAAACAATCAGTAGAGTGTTAGGTAAGTTCAGACGAAAGTATGCAAGGGGTAAGAGATATTCTAGCAGTGGTAGTGGGAAAGGATTAGAGTTGTTCAGAGAGGTAATAGATGGCACCACAGGAAGGAGGGCAAAGTTAAAGAGCCTGGGGGAGGGGTTGGAAAGAAAAGGAAGTGAAAGAAACTGGTGATGGGGATGGAATAGAGACTGGAGATGGATATCACAGTGGCCTACCTGGTTGGAACCAGTACTGACAGGAACAGGTCAGCAGTATGAAATAGCACTGAAACAATTAGAAAGGAAGCAACTGTGAAATCAGAGCTGAAGAGGGAATGAGAGCGAGCCAGAGATGGAAATGTTGCAGATATAAGTTTAAAAACAGAAGAAAAAGAAAACAGAAGATGTACTAGGGGTTAAACACTCTAGAGTGGGGCTGGCAACATTAAACCTACGTATACCAGAACTACTGAATGTTAAAACAACATTAAACTAAAAGCTATTGGTACTATTGTTAAAACAGCAAGGAATGTGGTAGAATGCTGGCATTGTGTTGCTGCTTGGTGGTCAAAGCAAGTTACTACAACCAGAAAAACTAACCTGTGTTTATGCTTATCTGCCCTGTAGTATTTCTGATGAAGTCACCTTTGACGAATAGTGAATTAAATCATTTTACGTTAAAAGACCTGGTTTTCTCCTGATTTTTTGGTGTTTTTGTTTAAGAGCAGATAGTTTTAAAAACAAATTTGGAGTGTGGATAAATTGCAATAGCAGGAACACCTACGATTTAGAAAGCTGTGCTTTTTAGTTTGTTTTGGAGCTGCTTCAGGCAGGTAACTTAAGCAGATTTATACTCTTTCACAAGGTATTTTGCTGGGTGAGTCTGTTGGGCAGGGGATGACCACAGAGTGTTTAACCCATTGGGACAAACTTCTAAAGTCAGAGAGCACACAGGCAGGGGAGAGTAGAAGCTTCCATGTGGACTGAACAAAAAGCTATAAGGATTTTAAACAAGTAGGAACAATGACAATAGTACATGAAATACTCTAAAGCAGAAATAATCACAACATTTTCACCGAAGAAAATTATCATACAGAAGCAAAAAGTTGAAGACATTAATAATAAATGGAGATTAAACAGCAGTAATAGGAATTACACCCATCTATTTACAGTCATTTTAAAAAAAAAGTTTAGAGGAACTAGAAATAGATAAGAGCAGTAAATATTTTATAGTGTGGAAGGAACTAATCAATATAGTAATTTATCTCTCTCTCTTATATATATTTATATATATATATATATATATATATATATATATATATATATAAAGCAAACTCTTTTGTATTTTCCTCGTTAGGGGTCACCACAGCAGATCACCAGTCTGCAGATTGATTGACAGTGGTGTTTTTACGGTGTTGAGTTGCCAGCCCAGTGCCCAACCTTCACATACACGTATATATATATATATATATATATATATATATATATATATATATATATGTATATGTATATATATATATATATATATATATATATATATATATATATATAGATATATATATATATATATGTGTGTGTGTGTGTGTGTGTGTGTGTGTGTATGTATATGCACATATATACAATTCTTTATTTTCAGTTTATGTCAGGAAATACTTTTGCATTTTTCTTGTTTACTTAAATGGATATCTGAGAAATATATCCTTGGATTCAGAAAAGTTTCCCACACTGTGCAAGTATTTCCCACAGGTTTTCACAGTGTGGAAGCCTAAGAAATTCAGAGATCTGTCTCCAGATACCATGGTATGATGGCACCGGCTATACTATATACTAATGTCTCTAAATCACAGATTGTTGCTGACCAGTCCCAAGTTCATAACTGGTGCTAATGGTGATAATTGTTTTGAATCATAGTAACAGTTTAGCCAGCAGGAATGGAACAAATACTGCCCTGCAAGCAGCTATTTAACAGGACAAAGTTTATTTCTTATTAACCATACTGAGGCTAAATGTTGTGTCAGCAAAAGAATGGCTAACATTTCCATTAAACTTCTATACTACTAATTATTGTCTTTTTGATTTTGTTTTATTTTGTTTTCTTTCTTTTCAATCATTTATCTTCTCTAAAAATGTAAAATGTGAATATATGAGGACAGGAAGAAGCATTTTATCATGTTCCCAACTTCAACCAAAGTATAAATTTGAGGTACGTTATTTTTATGTATAAGCATTCCATTTTTATAGTAATAAGTGGGATAAAACGAGTCATGAGTTGAATGTTCTTCCACCTGAGTTTTCAGCAATTGCTAAATAATATGCAGAAGCTCATACAGCAGCTGTTCAGCAGAAAGAGTTATGATATTCCTATTCCACCCTTCTTAACCATATTTACCAGAATAAGTTGAAAACAGGTACAACCCTTTCTGGTGACATCCAAGACTTACTGTATTGTCCAACAGCATATTCAACTGCCTCTGAACAGAGCAGCCTTCTACAGGCTTTTGGATGCATTAAGGTGGTCTATATTAAAATAACAAAACCCCCTTATGCAAATACCTAAACACCAACACATAAATAGCGAACCACGAAAACACCAAACGTCCTGAAGGGCGAAATTCAAAATATTGAATTGCCATAGTTGGCCAACCCCACCGCCCGCTATGTACTACCTACCCAAGCAAAATAAATAATCCATTCTTCCACATATCTACACTTCACCCATATATCCTATATCCTAAGCAAACATTCACTACACACAAATGTATCTAACTATAAGAAAACAACACCCAACTACGGGAAAAGTATAATTTACGTATACGTTCGGCTACACAACTATATTACTATGCATACACTTAACATAACTCTACTTCTAACCCTAAAGTAAAGGTTGCATACTATGTATGCACTTACCTTAACCTGCCCCCTAACCCTAAGGTCCGTAACTATTGCACATTTACATTAGGGAGCTATACCAGATATGGGCCAACTATGGCAATTCGATAATTCAAACTTCATGCTTCAGGACGTTCAGTGTTATTGCGGTTCGCTATTTATGTGTCGGCATTTAGGTATTCGCGTAAGTGAGGTTTCGGTATTTTAATATAAACCCCATTAAGGTTAGTTTTAGGTGAACCATTTAAAATAAAGCAGCCCTTTCAGTGTTATTAAATGTGCAAAACCCAAAACTCAATAAGCATATCAGTATTTATTTAATGAAATGTTTTCTATTATTCTGAAGAGGAGCATAACAAGAAAGTAAAGGTCTATTTTGTGAAGTAGGATTACAGGATTATTACTCATATACTGATAACAGTGTCACAGGACTATTTGTTTACCTCATTGCCTGTCATGAAGTGACCAGCTTATTCATTCCTCATTGTGTAGAAGTGAGTGAGAGATGCTAAAATCCGGAAAGCCATCAGTATTTTACACACACACACACACACACACACACACACACACACACACACACACACACACACACACACACACACACACACACATGCATAAACCTCTGGACACTAATCCCATCCACAGCCCTTTCACTAGTACAATGCCACCTAATATTCATACACAAGTACCTGAAGTATGACCCCTGAGCTTGGGATGGTTAGCTAGCACCTGCTTCTCTGTTTCTTCTTCTTCCTTGGCACTTCCACACTACACCAGCACCAGCTGCTTTGTCACATCTGGTACATCCACACTGTACCAGCACTTGCTGCTCTGTCACTTTCTTCCCTGGCACTTCCACACTGCACCAACACCAGGTGCTCTGACACATATTTCCTGGCACTTACACCACACCAGCACCTGCTGCTCTGTCACACCTTCCCTGGCACTTCTACACTGCACCAACAGCTGCTGATCTTACACATCTTCCCTGGCACATTCACACCACACCAGCACCCACTGCTGTGTCACATCTTCCTTGGCACTTCCACACTGCACCAATAACTGCTGCTCAGTCACATCTTCCCTGGTACATTCTCACTGCACCAGCACCTGCTGCTCTGTCACATCTTCCCTGGCACTTATACCAAACCAACACCTGCTACTCTGTCACATTTTCCCTGGCTCTTCCACACTGCACCAACACCTGCTGCTCTGTCACTTCTTCCCTGGGGTCTATATCACAAAGTTAAACATTAAAAACATCAAATGCACTTACATCATACTTTAAAAAGCGACACCACAGAATGCTGAAGACACAGAACAGCAATTTCTTTAACCTGGGGGAAAAAAACACAAAAAACAAATCTACAGAGAAAATAACTTAAATATATCAACTCCAAAATTGCACCACAGTGGAGGAAATGGCAAAGTTCCAGCAATAGCCCAGCGATTGTTTTTCCCTGGGAAAAAAATCGCTGTTCTGACCAAATGACATTCTATGATTTCGATTTTTGTAGTTTGACGTAAGAGCATTCGCTATTTTTAATATTCAAGTTCATAATATAGACTCCTTCTCTGCCACTTCATAGGTTCATAGTTTAGTACTAAGCTAACTGCCCTTGCAAGCCATTTTAAGCCTAGCCAATTATCCCTTGTGAGACTCAAACCCTGCACCTTGTGTTTGTAAGGCAAACACCTTAATCATTAAACCACTCTCCCAACCCCTGCATCAGCATCAGCAGCAGCTGCTCTGTCACTTCTTCCCTGGCACTTCAACACTGTACCACCACTAGGTGTTCTGTCACATCTTCCCTGGCAGTTCCACACTGCACCATCACCAGGTGCTCTATCACATCTTCCCTGGCACTTACATACTGCATCAAAATCCACTGCTCTGTCACATCTTTTCTGATACTTTCTCACTGCACCATCACCTGCTGCTATGTCACATCTTCCCTGGCACTTCCCCATTGCAGGGTCTTGTTGGTTGAATCACTATCACAAAGACTGAAGTTAGGGCACTTTTCTTCTTCAGCACAGATCTGGCAACTTTGTACTGTGTTTTACAAAGCACTTGTTTAGAAAGTTGTATGAACATGTTCTGAAAAAGTCATTTAATTTACTAAGTTATTATTTATGTCATTATATTCAGTACATCATTTTAGTCAAGCATTCTTCAGTTACCTGATTTATCCAGTCCAGTTTCATGAGGGAAGCACCTTGTATCTCAGGTCTTAGTGGGTGTGAAGCAAGAAGACTCTACTCTTGGATGGAGAAAGAATCTGTCTCAGGAGTATTTTGTTCAGAAATTCAAATTTCATCCCATATCAACTTTGCATTTTATTTGTACAGTGTTGTGTTGTATTAATCTTTAGTGACTTCATTATTTGACAGAAGCATTTTATGGTCATAATCATGCTCTGTGTATAGTGTATAGGCTATGTAATTTTATTACATAACTTTTTGCAACTTAAATCTTACCACTTTTGTGCTCCAAGACTGGATATATGGTTTTATCAGAGTCAAGGTGGGACAATTATTTTGCATTCTGCTTTCTTTTCAAAACCAGTTCAGCTGCCTGAATCACCATTTGCATCTCTTCCTGTCAGATGATATATATTTTTTTCTTCTGACTACATCCTCCTATGTATGTGTGTCCAGCCATGGATGTGAGACAGGCTAACATATGCCATGCCTCTATCGCCATATTATGGTCGATTTGTATATTTACAAAGGCATCTTTCTGTCACACTCTTGTGCCATATGTTAATCACTGATTATGTATATATATATATATATATATATATATATATATATATATATATATATATATATATAAAGTAATTGTGTGCTCTTGTATTTCTGCTAGTTGGTAAAGTGGAGCACACACTGTTTGTCCTAGGTGTTTATGCTCCTCTATTCTTAGATGAATTGATGTGATGTTAGTTGTAAAGAAGTATGCTGCTATAATTTTAAGTAGTCTATGCATTTATCTTTGGTACAGTTGTGGGAGTCATTTACCATTGTACCTATCAGTAAGGACCATCCAGGTAAAATGCTTTATTTCTTTTGTTTTATAAGTCATATATCCCTAGTTTTGAATCCTTTACATTTGTGCACAATAAACATTGGGCAGGATTCACGATGGCTTGCAGCCATCGCTATCCAGGAAAAGCTTGTATGTGCGTGTAAGAGAGCACCTAAAACGGATCTTACACGGACAGGGTGTGGATATGCTAATTACCTCACTTGCAGCCGAAAGGCATGCAAATGAGGTAATTTCACGATCCAGGAAGCAGAAACCTGCCCGTGTAAGAGCCGTGTTATCTGCAGAAATGTACTCAGTTGATAACTGAGTACCGTTCTGCAAATAACACAACGGAGCCTTGTCAGCTCCAAATAAAGGTTGCAAATGTCCCAGGCAGCATGCCAATGGCCAAATATGTGGCCACTGGCAATGTACCCCGATGCAAAAATAAAATAAAAATTTCGGCGATCACCGATGTTTAAACGTAGCGCAGCGCCGCGCAAACGGGCTGCGCTATAAAAAAAACAGAAAAAAAAAATATTAAACCCACAAACATGGGTTTTATGCAAAGCATGAATTTACAATGTAAGGGAATAGCAGGTTGAAAACAACATGGCCACCGAGTAGGGGTTGCTAAGGGGGAAAGCTGAGTGTAAGACATGTAACTAGGCATTAGTAGGTAATCCCATGTAAATGAGTGGTAGGATAGTGAATCGTACTGTCACATAGCAAATGAGCACATTCTGTGCAGTGTAGGAGTAGGATAAGGGGTAGTAACAGAGTAGGAGATAGCTGACATCACAGGGGGGAATGCATGGAAGAAATGCAGCTCATTGGAGCACAGTGGCATGTGAAAGATGTCAGTCACACATTATGGAAAGAGGAGTGTCAACAAGTAGGCATGGGAATGCCAAGAAATGGAAGGTGTACACTATGGATAACACCAACGTTTCTTGCAGGGCATGCATGCGTGCGTGTGCGTGCTGGTAGGCACGAGTAAGAGAGAGTGCACGTGTGTGTGAGTGCACGCGTTTAAGGCAGAATAAGCATGTAGGAGCCTGTTTAAACACCTGTAAGCTTGTTTGCGCTGGTGTGCATGCATTTTAACCTGAATAAGCAAATTCTAGTCTGTCTAAGCATGTGTGTGCGCGTGTTAGCCACTGTGAGCGTGTTTTCGCTGGTATGCACGTCGCTCACCCCCTGAGGAAACAGAAGGGAAAAAGGAAGCATGAGATATAGTAGGAAGCTAGCAGGGATTACTGGCAGAGCTAGCAGGTGAAAACAATCAGAAGCAGGCAATTACACAGGCAGAACAGCAGCCCAGCCCAGCACTTAAAACTCTGTAAACAACAGTGCAGAATGTTTCTCTCAAGAGACACTGCAACAGAGGAGTAAGCTATTAGAAGTGAAAACTGAAAAAGCTTCACTCAGACCAAAAATGCTAGGGGCTGCCAAAGCTGTTATAAGGAGACATATGCAACTTGCTGAGGGTGGTGACTATGCAAATGCTGCCAGACAACCCACAGTGAGGAGACAGAGAAGAGTGTACAGGCCAAGGTCACCTACCAGGGGTTACATGAGCTGGAGATAGTGGAGCACTATAGAGTGAACAGAGACCTCCTACAGCAAATTGTTGAGCTGTGCAGGCCACGCCTCACACACAGAACCAACCGAGGGGAACCCATCCCAGTGGAAACCAAGGTATATGTTGGCCTAAGAATACTAGCAACAGGTACCTTCCAGAGACCAACTGGTGATATGATGGGGATATCACAGGCATCAGCATCCAGGGTACTGCACCAGTTCCTGGATGCCATGTCAGCACATGTCGGTGATCATGTATTTTCCCCAATTCACGTGAGGTATTGGCCAGCAATATGCATCTCTTCCAGCAAATAGCGGAATACCCTGAGGTAGTGGGTGCAATAGACTGCACACATATATGCATCAAAGCATCAGCTGGTGAGCAGGGTAGGGCCTACATTAACCGCAAGGGCTTCCCCTCCATCAACTGCCAGGTTGTGTGTGATGCCCAGGGCATAATAATGAATGTCTGTGCTGGCTGCCCTGGAAGCTACCATGATTCCCATATCTGGCATTTGACGCAGCTGTACCAGACATTTGCCAATGGGGACATCCCACATGGTCACTTAGTGGGGATGCTGGCTATGCACTAGAGCCGTGGCTGATGACACCCATCAGAAATGCACACACACCTGAACAAGAAAGCCATAATGAGGCACACGCACAAACACGAAATGTAATCGAGTGTGTGTTTGGGCTGCTCAAGTCATGGTTCCGGTGCCTGGATACATCTGGTGGAGCCTTGCAGTACTCACCAACTACATGTACCCAAAATTGTCATGGTATGTGCTATGCTACATAATATGATTCTGTGAAAACAGCTGCAGCAGGACCAGCATAGGGTTGGCCAAACAGCCCCCCACCATTGCCAAGCCAATCACAGGCAGAGCATGACTTAGAGGTGGAACAACCTGAGCCTGCCCCAGTAGGCAGAAGGAGGAGTGCCCAGTATGCCTTGGTCTTGGCAAAGAGGTAACGCATAGCACATACACTGGCTCAGTAGGAACCCTGGAAATGATACCTCTCTTTGACTCACACATATAGTAAAAGGGATGCCTAAGTTGACACAACCTGCTTTCAAACATGTACAGGGAGTGTAGTATGTGCATTCAACATAGACAGCCCTGCAGCACCACCTGAGGCATGATTGCCATGTGTTAAGCAATGTAACACCATGTAGTATATGCAAACTTGATGACCCTGACTTACATACTACCCTCACCAAGCATGATGCCACAATATGAAGACAAGATGATCAATTTCAATAATTGGCTTAAGTATTGCTGTTAGTCAAAGGGGATCCAATGCGTGTCAGCCTGGGATGGCATGCTGAGCAAGACATGATGCTCCAACTGCTAGGCACCTATCACTCCTGGCCTTTTGGATACTGGCAAAGGCTGTTGTCACCCCCACCATGCCTTGAATAGGTAAGGCTCAAAACACAAACCCACCTCCATAGGTATCACAAGGGATAAGTACCTAGACGTAATGCTTCCCAATGCCAGAAGTCTAAACTGCAAGATGCATGCAGTCCAAACTCTCCTCAGCATGGAGAATGTTGATATCTGTTCTGTAACAGAAACCTGGGTCAAGGCTCACAACAGCACCCTAACACTACCAGGTTACACCTCATACCATGCTTTACAGCCCGAAAACATGGAACAAACTACAAAAGGAGGGTGACTATCAATAATTGTCAAGGATAACCACACCCCCAGGTTGGTACCACAACAAGAAGCAGCATGGACTATCCACGGGCAAGTAACAGTGGCTAAACCTGCCTCCCAGTTTGTAGCCTGCTACAGACTACCCTCCTAATGCCAGGAACCACACTTGGCCTACTTTGGAACACATGAAAATATCAAGCTCTCCAAACAACATTATATTGGGTGACTGAAAATACTCAAACATAGACTGGGAGCATTATTCTAGCTCCAACACCTTAGACCAAAGGTTTCTAGAATTCATAAACCAAAATGCTCAGGAACAACTTACCACTCCCACAAGAGGGGTAAGCATACTGGATGTGATAATCAGCAACATGGGTACTCTATGCCCAGATGAGAAGTGTATCCCTCACTGGTAAGATCAGACCACAGAGTAATCACACTGGATATTCACATCCTGACCCCAGTCCCTGGGCAGAAAATCACAGTGAAAAACATGTGTAAAGCAAATGTTGCACTCCTCCAAATGGATGTGGAATCCATTAAAGGCCCTGTGCCTGTGGAAAATATGGGCCACACCTCAGAACTCTTTATAAATGCATTCTATGAACACTTTCAGGAATGCATGGATTATGCAATCCCAAATAAAACCAAGACCCAATTCCATACATGCAGGCATCTGGCCTGGTGGATCCCAGCCATTACCAAACCATGCAAGAGAAGGAGGAAGCTACTACATGATAGAGCAAATCCCAAAAAGGGAAGTAATCTCTGATCAGTATTATGGCAAAAAACTATGGCCGCACATAAAATCCACTAAGGCCAGCTACAACATGTTGAATCTGTGAATCTTGAGGCAATGTTACACCTGCCCCATGTACACAGACAACCCCCTCCTCCCCCCAAGAAATACAAATATATGTGAGAGATGCAACTATTTATCCAAACTGGAGTCCGAGCTCTCTCAACTCAGTACTGGCAAAACTAGTCAGGAGAAGAAGGTAACCACACACACCACAAACCCAGTCTCACATAGACCTATCACAACTGTAAACCAAAGACATAAACACACAAAAACGTTCCCGGAGGCTCTAATTAAAAATCCACCAAATCAACAGAGGCCTCCAAAGCAGACACCCAAGCAACCACTACCTCAAAACATAGCACATGCAACACATAGTTCACAAAGTCAGTGTGCCAAACAGTCACAGCCTTTAAGGACAAACAACATGCCTGGTACACTTGTAATAGGTGACGCCATAGTCAGACACACTGATGTCCCGCTCACCAGACTGAACAAGGAAAAGGTTACAGTAAGCTGCCTGTTGGCCACTACAATCCGCCACATAACACAAGCATGCAGGTCACTCTAAAGCAAGTGCAAATATGACTCAGTCATTGTCCATGCTGGTGTGAATGACCTGAGACGTACCTCCCTGGACTACATGAAAAGAGACATAGAGGAGCTCTCTGATTATGTAGCCCAGGCCGGTATGACCCTGACCCTGAGCAGCATCCTACCCTCACCAAGAATGATGCCACAGTACAAACACAGAATGATCAGCTTTAACAATTGGCTCAATTGCTGGTGTCATTCCAAGGGGATCCAATGTCTGTCTGCTTGGGATGACATGCTTGACAAGCCATGCTGCCTTGCCAGGGATGGCTTGCACCTGTCACCCTTGGGCTTCGGGATATTGGCTAAGGCTCTTGCCACCTCCATAGTGCCTTTTTTAGGCAAGGCTCAAAAGACAAACCCACCTCCCTAGAAAACATAAGTGGAAAAAAAATAAGGGTAATGCTGCTCAACGCCAGAAGTCTAAACCTCAAGATGCACACTCTCGAGGCCCTCCCCAGTATGGAGAACATCGATGTCTGTGCAGTGACAGAAACCTGCTTCAAGGCTCCTGAGAGCACACCAGCACTACCAGGTTATACCTCATATCATGATTTTCGGCCCTGAAACCTGTACCAAACCACAAAAGGAGGGAGAGTATCCATATTCATCAAAGATACCCACACCTCCAGGTTGCTGACAATGCACAAAGCATCGGAGACCATCCATGTGCAACTAACCGTAGGCAAAACTGCTGTACAGTTTGTAGCATGCTACAGACCAACCTCTCAAACCCAGGAACCCCACTCAGCCTTCCTGAAGACACTGGAGAGTATGAATGTCTCTCCAAATACCAAACAAGGTACTCACAAATTACCACATAGGTGGTAATCCATTACGTACGGAAGAAGTAATCAGGGACCTAGGGACACAAGTGGACAGTAACCTCTCATGTGACACTCACATTGCCAAGGTGGCTAGGAAGACCTTCTATATTGGCCACCTTATCATGAAAGGATTCACATCTACATCAAGAGAGGTCATTGTGCCCTTATACTCTTCTCTTATCAGGCCCATAATTGAGTACAATGCCCCATTTGGGATGTACCTTACCCGACACCTGCAGTGGTTATAAAGACCCCAAAAGTACCTCACCAAGAGGATAAAGGGTCTCAAACATTTGTCATATGCTGCCTGGCTGAAGAAACCCCAGCTGTATTCAGTCACATACTGAATACTCAGAGGCGATGTATGCCCGATGTACAAGGCCATGTCCAATCCAGAATTAATGGACATGCTCCACCTCAGAAAATCCAAATCCATCAGAGCCGCGAGAGATTTCAACCTCAACACATAAATAAATAGGATGTGCTGGAGGGACAGATTCATAACTCACAGGCTCCCTACACTCTGGAACAGAATCCCAGTCCATGTTAGGCAGAGCCCCTCACTGACTCTCTTCAAGAGAAATCTTGACGAGTGGATGGGAGATCGTAGATTTACACTGGGGGTCATCACTGTGTCACATCTAGACAGAGGTACAGTAAAGTAAACCCTAAATGGGCATAATATTCACATAGCAAGGGGTGGCAAAAGCCGCACACACTCTGGCTAGGTTTATAAATGCCCTAGGGCAGATAGCCTAGTATGAACCTATGAACCTATGAAGATACAAATTGTACAGGACACTAAGGATAATCACAAGGCTTTCTTAAGTGATGGTAGGAGCCTTGGTGGGAATTCACAGATATGCTCTGAAATACTCAAATATTACAAACAATACACCAAACCCACACACGTTGCCAACATCCAACCTGAGAGGTTCAGTGCAACCCCCCCACACCAAAATGCCAAATATCTATCCCAGCAGAGTGCTGGCCCTCTAACATTGCAGATGCTGAGGTAACAGCCAGCATCTTCAAAGCAAAACACACAGCATCAATGGTACGAGATGGTGTCCTGGGCTGCATCCAACATGAACTCCAAGAAGAATGGAACCCCAAATAACACTACTGCTCAATCTCAGCCTTACCACAGGATACGTACCCAAAGAGCAGTGTACAGCAACAGTGGTCCCTCTCCACAAAGGTGGTGCCTGAATGGATACTGCAAACTATCACCCCAGAATCCTGACAAGCTTGGTCTGCAAAGCTATGGAAAGGATCATCGTGGACCTCAGAAATAAAGATATTGGGGACCTACAGACACTGGACCCTACCCAGTGTGACTTTCTTAAGGGCAGATCCTGCCCCTTAAACATGTTCGACTCATTTGAAACAATCATCAAGGCCATTGATGAGGGGAATGTGGTCCACACAGCCTATCTGGACCTTGCAAAGCCTTCCATATAATACCCCACGTGTTCATTATAGATAAGCTCACCAGCTTAAATATAAACCCCTATGTCAGTAGATGGATTGCAAACCAGCTCAAGGACAGAACTGACATGGTCAGAAATGCTGCAGCCATGTCATACTACAAACCAGCTACAACTGGCATCCCACAAGGCTCGGTCCTGGGACCTCCCTTGTTTGGTATATATTTCCCATAGGTACAGGCCAACATGGAAGGACTGTGTCTGAACAAGTTTGCAGATGACTACAAACTGGGCACCATATCTGACCCTCCAGCTGATACAAGCATCCTACAAAAGGGCCACATAGAAACAGACAACTGTTGCCAGAGCCATGTCATCAAGCTAAATGCAGAAAAGTGTATAGTCATCCCCTGTGGAAAAACAGTAAGTGCCCACCAATTACCACATAGGTGTTAACCCATTTAGTACTTTAGAAGTAATAAGAGACCTGGGGACACAAGTTGATAGATATCTTGCATTTGACAACCATGTGGCTGTAGTGGTTACAGAAACATACCATATACCCACCTAATCATGAAGGTATTCACATCTAGATCAGGGGAGGTCATCGTGCCTCTTCAGTCATCCTTCATCAGCCTCACAATTGAGTACAATGGCCCCTGTGGGTTGTACCTCAGCAGACACCTCCAGCAACTGGAAAGACCCCAAAAGTACCTCACCAGGAGGATCAAAGAGCTCTAACAGATGCCATGTGTTGCCTGATTAAACAAACTGCAGCTCCACACAGTGCCATACTGCCTGCCCAGAGGCAATCTGTGCCTGATGTATAAAGCCATGTCCAAACTGGAATCAATGAACATGCTGCACCTTGTAAAATCTGAATGCCAGTGAGCTATGCACATGAGAGACCTGAACCCCAGCACTGACATAATTAGGACATGCTGTAGTGATTGATCCATAACCCAGAAGCTCCCTCCACTCTTGAGTAAACTCCCAGTACAGGTTAGCCAGAGAGTCCCTCACTGACTCTCCTCAAGAGGAATCTTGATGAGTGGATGGGCGATGGTAGGTTTACCCTGGGTATCACTGTTATGTGATGGGTAGACAGAGGCACAGTATACTAACCTTGAAATATGTCATGGCAAACTCCAGTTACAATGTGTGTTGAAGGACAAACACACTCTCTGACTAGCATTAGAAATAGCCTAGGGCACATAGCTAGTGTTTGTCAATGTCCACCCAAGTTGCGGAATACACTACCAATGTTGGACAAGCCTGGTTTAAGTAGTCCATATCTGAACAAAATGCAACATGGTCATATGTGCACAACTGGCCATTAACCAGTCTGGTGTGCTCACTATGAATATTTAAAGCAGTGATAGGACTGAAACCCAGGATACTGTCCACCACAGTGAAAGTACTGAACCAGTACACTATACGATATTACAGTGTTTGGTCAGTATGAAAGGATGTTGACAACTGTATGCAACTTATCCCATGGAAACCCTGCAGGCACAGTATAATCCCTGTTGGGTTCAGACACAAAGCAGTTGGGCAGTAAGTACACAACAAGACTTCCAACACACAGCTATAAATGTGAAATATTGTTGAAGTCCACACACAACCACAAATGTGGTGGACCTCAGATTTCAACATATGGAAAGCTCACACTGGGCATGCTCGCACACTTTGATAAATGAGACATATGTCAGGCAACAAGCCATGGAAAGCCTGAACTGGGCATGCTCACACACTTAGGCCATGTCTCAGTTTAGCAGTTGGCCACACATATCTGGCATTTGTATGTGTTAATCCAGGAACCTCTCACAATACAGCAATCTGCCCAGTGCACACAGTTAAATGACAACAGAGACATAAGTAAAATAGTGGAGCCCTCTCATATTCAAACATCTTCCACAGATACACAACTTGTTCATAGAAACAGAGAAAGCTATGGCAATAAAGACCTGCAAACAGTTTATCAGCAACAAATATTGTGCATCTGAAAATTAAACATATGGGTGTAGAGGTCAATACTAGGCTGTTTGCCCAAGGGAATACATAAGCTTAGCCAGAGTGTGTTTGGTGTCTGCCTCCCCAGTACAGTAGGCTACTGTGCCTCTGTAAAGTAGGTCACAGAAGGCACCGTTTAAGGCTAGTGTGCTGTGCCTCCATCAAGCAGGGACACAGTGGAGATCCCAGGGGTTGAATTTGCAATGTCACATCCATGTGGCTGGTGTTTGCTGGAAGAGGGTTGGCAAGGACTTATAACAGTAATTGGGCGTCAATTACAGACTGAGGGGAGCCTTATCTGCAGTGTCTGGACAATTTCACTGTCAACACTTTGAAGTGATGATTTTGAGGGATTGAAGTGTCTTGACAATACTGTTCAGAGACGTCCTCCCTCTGTGGGATATTGCTCTGTAATGTATTAGCTCCCTCCTTCTGTTGTACAGCTTATATATGGCTGGTGTACACCAGACAGGTCTCCTGTTGTGGAGGAGTCTTGGGTTTATTTGGGATAGCATGATCAATGCAAACCTTCCAGATGCTCATAGAATGCAATTGTCAAAGATTATGCAGAGTGTCCTGTATAATCCCCCAGCATGGGTCCTTTGAAGTCTTCCACCCCAGTCTTCACAAGTGCAAAGTCTGCTTTTGATAAATACTTTGTTTGCAGTGACTTCCTTGCCTGGGGTTGGGGATGGGATATGGATGTCCAGGGAAAGTTGGTTATGGTCAGATATTAACAATGGTGGTCTACCTCTGGTGTGGAACATAGAGTCCCCATGTTGCAGATGGTCAGGTTCAATATGTATTCCCCCTTGTGGCTGTGGTGATTGGTCCTGCCATAGCACATGGATTCACAAATTGTAGTGGCTGTAGGGTGATGTTGTTGAGGCCTGAGTAGCTCCCCCACTCAATATACCTGTACCTGAAGTTAACCACTGTAATGGTGTATGTGAACACCTTCATATCCTACACTGTTCCAGGGGAAGCAAAGTGTAGTTCCTGTATATGGAAGGGGTGGTCTGAACTGGTTGTGTTGTGTGTTACAGGTCCTGTGGTCATGAAGCATGGTATAAAACATAACCTGGCAGTGCTGATGTGCATATGTGACCCTGAAGAAGACGTCTGTTAATGCATATATATGTTATCCCCCTTACTGACAGATAGTAATAGATGTACATACCTCTTTATAAATAATGATGTCAGCACCCTATAAATACTGCAGGAGAAGAAAAGATACCCAGCAATTCGAATAGTGTGCTCCGCTAATGGATCTCTCTCAAGTGTCATAATATAGTTATGTAGGGGTTTGAATTCTGCAAATGCTCAGTGTGTGTGTGTGTGTTTGGGGGGGGGTTAGTGTGTGTGAAAGAAATGTCCCTTTTGGCAACTAGAAGAACACACTACATGATGTACATTCCTTTTCTAAATACTGATGATGTCAGCACCCTATAAGTATAGCAGTAGAAGGGAAACCTCCCAATAATGAGAATAGTGCGCTCTGCTAATGCATCTCCCACAAGTATCAGAATATAGTTAGGTAGGGGTTTGAATCCTACAAATGCCATGTGCATTTTTGTCACAGTTTGTCCATGTGTGTTGGGTGTTGCTCTTAATATTGTATGACATATATTATATCAGTAACGTCAATGCACACATGAGGTATGTGTGTGCCACATAGACATATGTACCTGTGACCTTAAATAGTTCCCATGTGTAAAGCCTGCCTCATGTGAATACATGGAATTTGCATTACACAACTTTTTGACTGTGGTTTTCTGTGCAGGGGCTGCGGTTGGTATGTGAATATACAGTGAGAGTAGTCTATAGTGTCATCTTACCAGTGAGGGATACACTTCTGGTCTGGAGCATATAGTCCACATGTTGGTGATGATCATGTGCAGCATGTTTTCCCCTCTTGTGGGAGTGGTAACAAGTTGTTCCATAGCATTTGAGTGTATGGATTCTAGGAACCTTTCACCTAGGGTGTTGGAGCTACAGTAATGCTCCCAGTCTATGTGTGGATAAATGAAGCTGCCCAATATATTGTTGCTTGGAGACACCTGCAGATATTCATGTATTCTTAAGTAGGCCAAGTGGGTTACCTGGGTTTAGGAGGGTGGTCTGTAGCAGGCTATGAACTGGAAGTCAGTTTAACCCACCGTTAGTTGCACGTGGATAGTCTGTGATGCGTCACGCTGTGGCAACAACCTGGGAGTGTGGGTATAGGTTCATAGGTTCATACTAGGCTATCTGCCCTAGGGCATTTATAAGCCAAGCCAGAGTGTGTTTGGCTTTTGCCACCCATTTTAAATTAATGTTGCTATGCCCTTTTTCGAGGTTAGTATACTGTGCCTCTGTCTAACAGTGACACAGAAGTGATACCCGGGGTAAACCTATGATCCCCCATCCACTCATCAAGATTCATCTTGAAGAGAGTCAATGAGAGACTCTGCCTAACCTGGACTGGGATTTTATTCCAGAGTGAAGGGAGCCTCTGGCTTATGAATCTGTCCCTCCAGCATGTCCTATTTATGTCAGTGCTGAGGTTTAAGTCTCTCGAGCGTGTAGCTCGATGGGATTTGGATTTTCTGAGGTGCAGCATGTCCATTACTTCCGGGTTGGACATGGCATTATACGTCAGGCACAGATCGCCTCTGAGCAGGCGGTATGCCACTGAGTATGGAGTTTTGTTAACCGAGCAGCATATGGCATCTGTTTAAGCCCTTTGATCCTCTTGGTGAGGTACTTCTGGGGTCTTTCCAGTTGCTGCAGGTGTCTGGTAAGGTACATCCCAAAAGGGGCATTGTACTCAATTATGGGCCTGATGAGGGATGAGTAAAGAGGCACGATGACCTCCCCTGATCTAGATGTGAATCCCGTCATGATTAGGTGGGCTATATAAAATGTTTTTCTAACCACTTTGGCCATGTGGTTGTCAAATGAGAGATTGCTATCAACTTGGGTCCCCATGTCCCTAATTACTTCTTCCGTACTTAATGGATTACCACCTATGTGGTAATTTGTGGGCACTTTGTTTTTGCCAAAGGGGATGACTATACACTTTGTGGCATTTAGCTTGAGGCCATGGCTCTGGCACCAGTTGTCTGTTTCTATAAGGCCCTTTTGGAGGATGGTTGTGTCAGCTGGAGAGTCGATTATAGCGCCCAGTTTGCAGTCATCTGCGAACTTGGTCAGCCACAGTCCTTCCATGTTGGCCTGTACCTCCGAAAATATATACCGAACAGGAGAGGTCCCAGGACTGAGCCTTGTGGGACACCACTTGTAACTGGTTTGGAGTCTGACATGGCTCCAGCAATTCTAACCATGTGGGTTCTGTCCTTGAGCCAATTTGCAACCCATCTAGTGACATAGGGGTTTATATTTAAGCTGGTGAGCTTATCTATAATGCCCGAGTGGGGTATTGTATTGAAGGCTTTTGCGAGGTCCAGGTAGGCTGTGTGGACCACTTTCCCCTCGTCAATGGCCTTGGTGACTGTTTCAAAGAAATTGACCAGGTTTAAGAAGCAGGATCTGCCCTTAACAAAGCCGAACTGGGTAGGATCCAGTGTCTGTAGGTCACCAATACCTTTATTTATGAGGTCCATGATGATCCTTTCCATAGCTTTGCAGACCAAGCTAGTCAGGCTTATGGGGCAATAGTTTCCAGGATCTGTTGAGGCACCACCTTTGTGTAGAGGGACCACTGTTGCTGTACGCCACTCTTTGGGTAGATATCCTGTGGTAAGGCTGAGATTGAACAGTAGTTTTATGTTTGGGTTTAGCTCATCTTGGAGTTCATGTAGGACGCAGCCCGGGACACCGTCTGGTCCCATTGATGCTGTGTTTTTTGCTTTGGAGAGGGCGGCTCTTACCTGAGCATCTGAGATGTCAGGGGGGCAGCACTCTGCTGGGATAGATGTTTGCCCTTCTGGTGGGGAGGGGGGGGGGAGTTTGCGCTGAACCTGTCAGCTAGGATGTTGGCAATGTCTGTGGGTTCTGTGTATTTTTTGTCACTTTGGACTAATTTTGAGCATGTCTGGGAATTCCCACCCAGGTTCCTAACATAACTAAAGAAAGCCTTGTGATTATCCTTAGTGTCCTCTTCAATTCTTCTCTCGAAGCTGGCCTTGGACGATTTTATGAGTGCCCGTAGTATTTTGCTAACACTGATCAGAGATGCCTTCCCTTTTTGGGATTTTGCTCTATCATGTAGTAGCTTCCTCCTTCTATTGTATTGTTTGTTTATGGCTGTAGTACACCAGACAGGACGTCTGCCTTTGAAGGATTGGGTCTTGTTTTTATTTGGGATTGCATGATCCATGCATTCCTGAAGGTGTTCATAGAATGCATTTATAAAGGATTCTGCAGTCTGGGTCGTATTTTCCACAGGCCCGGGGGCTTTGAAGGATTCCATCTCGGTTTGAGTGGTGTGAAATTTGCTGTAGAGAAGTTTTACACTGTGGTTTTCTGGGCATGGGGTGGGGTCGGGATGTGAATATCCAGTGAGATTAGTTTATGGTCTGATCTTACCAGTGAGGGATACACTTCTGGTCTGGAGTATAGAGTCCCCATGTTGGTGATGATCAGGTCCAGTATGTTTTCCCCTCTTGTGGGAATGGTAATAAGTTGTTCCATAGCATTTGAGTTTATAAATGCTAGGAACCTTTGAGCTAGGGTGTTGGAGCTAGAGTAATGCTCCCAGTCTATGTTTGGGTAGTTGAAGTCCACCAATTTAATGGTGTTTGGAGAGACCTTCATATTTGCCAGTGTTCTCAGGAAGGACAAGTGGGGCTCCTGGGTTTGGGAGTGTGGTCTGTAGCAGGCTATAAACTGGAAGGCAGTTTTACCCACTGTTAGTTGCACATGGATAGTCTCTGATGCTTCGTGCTGTGCCACCAACCTGGAGGTGTGTGTATCTTTGATGAATATTGATACTCCCCCTCCTGTTCTGGTTCGGTGCAAGTTTTGGGGCCAACAAGCATGGTATGAGGTATAACCTGGCAGTGCTGGGGTGCTCTTGGGAGCCTTGAACCAGGATTCTGTTACTGCACAGATATTGATGTTCTCCATGCTAAGGACAGTTTCCACTGCATGCATCTTAAGGTTTACACTGCTGGCATTGAGTAGCATTACTATTAGTTTCTTATTCCTTGTGATACCTATGGAGGTGGTTTTGTCTTTTGAACCTTGCCTAAAAACGGCACTATGGGGGTAGCAAGAGCCTTTGCCAATATCCGAAAGCCCAGGGGTGACAGGTGCAAGCTGTCCCTAGCAAAGCATTGTGGCTTGTCGACCATGTCATCCCAGGCTGACAGCATTGGATCCCCTTTGAATGACACTGATACTTAAGCCAATTGTTGAAATTGATCATCTTGTCTTTATATTGTGGCATCATTCTTGGTGAGGGTAAGATGCTACTCAAGGTCAGGGTCATACCAGCCTGGGCCACATGCTCAGAGAGCTCCTCTATGTCTCTTATCATGTAGTCCAGGGAGGTACGTCTCAGGTCATTCACACCAGCATGGACAATGACTGAGTCATATTTGTACTTGCCTTGGAGTGACCTGAGTGCTTCTGTTATGTGGCAGATCCTAGCGCCCAACAGGCAGCTCACTGTGACCTTCTCCTTGTTCAGCCTGGTGAGCAGGACATCAGTGTGCCTGATGATAGTCACCTATTACAAGTGTATCAGGTGTGTTGTTTAGCCTTAAGGGCTGTGACTGTTCGGCACACTGGCTTTGTGAGCTATGTGTTGCATGTGTTCTGTTTTGGGGTAGCGGTTGCTTGAGTGTCAGCTTTGGAGGTCTCTGCTGCTTAGGCAGATTTTTTTTAGAGCCTCCGAGTATGTTTTTGTGTGTTTATGTGTTTGGTTTGCTGTCATGGTAGGTCTATGTGAGACTGGAATTGTAGTGACTGTGGTTTCGTTCTCCTCCTGACAGGTTTCGCTAGTACTGAGTTGAGAGAGCTTAGCCTCCAGTTTGGCTATATGGTTGCATCTCTCACATGTGTTGGAATTTGTTGGGAGGAGGAGAGGGTTGTCTGTGTACATGAGGCAGTTGTAACATTGCCTCAAGATTCCCAGATTCACCAGCTGGACCGGAGAGGAGATTGACAGCTGACCTTTGGACATGCTAGAATAGTATTGGGAATTCCTTTATAATTGACAACAAAAGGGGCCAATGGGGAACAAGGTACTCAAGGGGAGTTTGTGAGAGTGTAGTGCTTTTAATTTGTTAGTGCTGATGTATATAATTGCTTTAGTGAGCAAGTGCCAGGTAACTTAAATGCAATGTGTTACAGGTAACTTAAATGCAAAAATGACAAACAGTAACTTTCTTTCAAGTGAAATAAGGAAATAAGTACAGTAAGCAATGCAGATGTCACTAGGGATCCACAGAAGCGCTGAAAAGCCATGTTTTAGGCGGAATTAGTGTTTCAGGGAAATAACAAGCAAACAAGCATACAAACAAAGCTACATTCAGCAGGCCTGGATCTAGTCTATGCTACAGCAAACAAGGTGTACCAATTTCAGTAAGAAACAATTCAAATATGCAGGCACTATAAGCCTTTAGTCAGACATTCCCAGCTCAGACGGGCAAAGTCCAGCCTCTCCTCCCACAAGAGTGCAGACCATGAACCTTCTTAATGTAAAATAACTGGCCTGAAGCCCAAGTGCTTAAACCAGAACTAATACACTTTTAGAATAAGACACTGAGCCTTCAATCAGCAGTTCCCAACTTAGAAGGATGTAAGCTACCTGGCCTGCCACCACAGTATCCTTGACATTTAATGAGACTCACCCTCCTGTCATAGTTAGTTCCATGTTTTGGGGCTGCCAAGCATGGTATGAGGTGTAACCTCGTAGTGCTAGGGTGCTCTTGTGAGTCTTTAACCTGTTGTCTATTACTGCACAGATATCAACATTCTCCATGCAGAGTAGAGTTTGGACTGCATGCATCTTACGGTTTACATGTCCGGCATTGAGTATCATTACTTCCATTTTCTTATCCCCTGTGCTACCTATGCAGGTGGCCTTCTGTTTTCAGCCATACCACCAGAATGCAAAGATGTGCAGACATTACACTATGGTAATTAATAGTGGTGTACAAAACAATACCATGACAATCATACTGTTAATGCATCAGGCATGCTGGGATATACCCACAATGATATCATTACACTGTACTGTTGACATGATAATATTACTACACTTCTATGTAGTCACCCTGTGCATCAGCACCATGTTAACCTGTTCCTGCATCAATGTTACAGATTGCAGGAGGTGGCACAGTTTCATCATATGCACAGGGTGTGTACTTGGTATGCCTGAGTCTGCCACTGATACAACTAATTGACATGTATGTGTGTGTGTGTGTGTGTGTGTGTGTGTGTGTGTGTGTGTGCGTGTGTTAGTGAGGGACAACAGTGCAAGATGGGGCAATGTTGATGAGGTGTGTGCGTGTATGTGTTAGCCCTAGGTGTTAGCATTATGCATGTGTGTATGCATGCACACAGTTCCACCTCGTGGCTGCCATATACAGGTGTTTGTGGACAGCCACAGACTGTACCTGCCAGGTCATACAGATCACTGTCTCTGGCCATGGACACGGTACCTGTGCCTGGCAGGGGTGCTACGGACAGTATCAGGTACTAAGCCAGACTGGGTACTGTCATCAGAAGCAGTTGGTTGATGACTGGACACATGTCCCTGCTGGGACTGTCCGGAGCCATGTGCACGTGGTCTCCTAGGGTGGTCTGATGACAGCACAGACCCAGAATTGCTGGGGCTGGTACTGGCACTATGGGAGTGGCTGCGGGTTTGTTGTCATCCGTGACGACTGCCAGCTGCTGATGTTGCTGGCATATGTCCACGTCGATGCCGCAACCGTTCTGCATTGCCCAGGCTCATAGACGTGTAGTTGTGGAACAGATCTAATGTGTCCCCCCAATGTCTGTCAATGACCTCAGTGAAATTACAGATGGCAGCCGCAACGTCACGCATAGTGTCATTCATAGCAGTGCGATGTGCTCTAAGCTCCCCTCAGACCCTGTCTGGTGTACCGTTCCATACGTGCCTGTGCCTGCATTACAGCCCGGAACATAGCTGAGGTTGAAAGACCTCTGTGGGCATGTCTGACAGGGGCAGTACGACCACGGATGCTCCCACGAGGACCCCTGGACATCTGCCTGTGTGGTACCATGTCAGGACTCTGGCCATGGCTGCTGTGAGGGGATGCATGTGCCACTGATACCACATTACCCTGGTCAATGCCCACTGTATGCTGTCCCTCACCTAAGGACATTGGTGACAATGGATGTATTGGCAGTATGACTGTGCGCATTGATGGGGTTGACTGCTGTGTACTGTTGATTGGCTGACCAACAACAGACCCTGTCACACCTCCCTGTGCCATTACACATGTATCATCATTATCACTATCCCCAGCAGTGGATTCAGGTTCCCTGCTGCACACCACCAGAGCAACACCAGAACCTGTGAGAGGAAGACAGGAAACACAGTTTACAATGTGTACACAATGTTACCACAGATGCACACGGGCACATGCACACATGCACACATGCACACATGGGCACATGCACACATGGGCACATGCACACATGCACACATGCACACATGTGCACATGCGCATGGGCACATGGGCACATGGGCACATGCACACATGCACACGTGCACACATGCGCACATGGGCACATGCACACTCCTCAGTACATGAGATACAAACACACAGACACAAACACACCTGCAATCCAACACATAGCAATACTGTTTGAGGGTATTATTACTATTATTATCATTAGTATTAAAAGTATTGTTATTACACACTCACCTGCATGGATTGGCTGCCTTGCTGTTACACCAGAGGGACCTTACAAATAAGACATTTATTGTCAGTGGGAACAACTGTGCCATTGATACTGTGAGTATGATACAGTTCAATAGTACAACAGTTGGCTTTCACAGGTCTACTGCTGATATTGAGAATATCAGTCTTGCACAATAATTTCCAGGATAACAGCTACAAACACAGTACATATCTCACACATGCATAAACTACCAGTGTATAGAACAGTCAACTATAGATATGGCATGTTACCTGCATGCTCCATGTCCACATGCTGGGTGGCTCCAGCCTCCATCATTACACATGTCTGCGGATGTTGTTGTTGTTGGGCTGGAGCCACAACACTTAGGAGGAGTCCCTCCAGTCTGGTGAGGAGGGGTGTATAGCTGCCCCACCACCTGTGGCAAGCTGTTGCCTGTGGATATCAGACGCACACTGACAGACATTTCTAATTAAATCACTGCAGTGATGGCATACCTGCTCATATGTCTGGTTATGCATGCCTATGTCATTTACCCAATGGACAAGGTCTTGCCACAGTGCAGCCCTCTCCTGCTGGTTCTGGCTGGTGCGGGAAAAGAGTGTGGCAAAATCCCGCACCAGGCTCTGGTGTATCTCCTCTTCCTCTGCAGCTGAGTACAAGGGGTTGTGCTAGTGCACCATTGCCCTGGAAGGAAAAGAAAAATATGTGAGCAAGTAATATGACACACATAATACTTTACTGTAGTGATATCACTGAACTGCCACGTATAGCATCTGTCTGTCTATTGGGGGATACACATGTAAATGACCACATATCAGGGCTCAGCCAACAACTGTGTGACAGTGCCTGGCACACTCCATACAACAAACTAGTATACCCCAGCAGTCGGCACACTGTTTGAGGTCCAATGCACAACCTCACACTGGGGGTTTGTATCAAGGTAATGGATGGGGAACATTGTCAACCCATGCAATGCACAGTTAAAATTTGTGGCCATACCCCTACCTACACTGCAGTCACATACAGGGAACCACAGCACAACATATGGCAATGTAATATGTTTTTATCCCAATACCTGACACATCTTTCTCTGGCCTCACACCAAGGGCACACACTACCATGACAGACACAAAGTCATGCTGAGCAATCACACCATTACAGACCTTGCACACAGTCAGTGGCACACTCATTCCACCTCACATAGTTGGTATTGCAATGAGTACATGTGTGTGTGTGTGCATTGTGTCATAGGTAGGTAGTATGCTATTGGCCCTGGGCCTACAGCAGCATTCTGTCATGCTACCCTGCCCCTTGGGACACATGTAATGTGATTGTACTTGCTCCTGTCAAACAGTTACACAGGGTGACTCATATGGCATATTACCTATCTGCATAACATTCAACAGGGGTATGTCTGACATATACTAATGAGGAGCCTTGCTTCTTAACGCTAGGTGGTTTACTCCAGGGTATGGCTTATTTGTGGGTAGGAACCTGTACCTCCACCATGTGCTCTTTACTGCGGTGCCAAGGATGACAGACATAGGTCATTTAGGCTGGGGATATTGTGAGGTGTTACCATGGTTGTTGGACAACTGTTATGGGTGTGCCTTAACTATGTATATCCAGCAGTGGTAACCTCTGTGTAGGTAGTATGAAAGGCACTCTATCTGTGGTTTTGTCAGTCACTCTGCATAGGTAATGTGTTTGAGGGCATTATCACTGTTTGTTAGGTATGACTTTTTGGTTGAACTGACGAATATAGGTGATATGTTCCTGCAGAGAGGATATCTTAGGTGGTTAGTATCAGATGTGACAGAATATGTAAGAAATGAATGGGGTAAAAATATATACCACTGGTAGGCAAAGGTCCCCCTAATATAGGGAGCAATGCAAACACAGAAACCAAAGCAGATAATATTGGATATATTAGAGCCTGCATAGTACAATACACACCATGGAGTACTGAGGTTAAGAATATTATTTCCAATAATTGGAATCTATTAAAGACAGATAAGAAAATAGTGGACATAGTGGGAAAAACACCGAGGTTTATTTCTAGGAATGGCTTTATTATGAAGAATGAGTTAGAAAGGAAGAAAGGAAATGGAAGAGAAAATGTGGATTCAGGTGGGACAATTAAATGCGGTATGTGCAACCAGTATAAGTACATTACAAATGAGAAGAGCATTACATTAGAAGACACAAACCATACAACTATAAATTATAAAAGAGGTAATTGTAGAACGAAACATATAGTGTATTTGGCGAAATGTATAAATTGTCCCTGTTATTATATAGGGAAGACAGACAGATGTCTTAGACAAAGGATATATGATCACTATTATAATATGAAGAAGAAAGACACCAACAACACATTATGGAGACATGTTGTAGAAAATAATGGTTGTGGTCTGTTTCATTATGGCATATTGGATATAGCCAAGGAAAATCCGAGGGGTGGATGTATCAAAAAGAAATTAAGTGAGCTTGAAGCAAGATGGCAAATCAAATTAAATGCCTCATCCCCCCTTGGATTAAATGATCACATATCTGTAAAGCCTATTCTTGAGAATACAGTTAGCTAGTTTGATTGTAGGTAACTATTTGTCATTGAACAGAGACTTTCATATATAATGGTACAATATCATACAAATACAATAAGATGTATGTTAAATTATAATGTATTGCACACATTGATATGGTTTATGCAATAATGTACCTGGTATATGAGAATGTATGTAGTTATTCAACACAATATGAATTATATCTGATGGTTTTATGGTTATGCACACTGGCACTTTAAATATCTAATTGGTAATAATTACCAGCATATGAGGATAGGACCAAAGAAGTATATAAACTGTGAAGTAATGTAAATGAATTGTTCTGATGAAGTCTAAATAATTTAGATGAAAGTGCTTAACCATTGTATTTTATGCTTATTTTAATTATTTTATTTATTAAACGAGTGATTTTTTACTACGCAAGTGTCGGTGTCTACTTGTCCTGTGCTGAGAGGAACAGGCTCACAGTTGTTTTTTCAATATTGTCGACTTGTTCCTTTTTTCTGCATAGGTAATGTGTTTGAGGGCATTATCACTGTTTGTTAGGTATGACTGTGTCCTTCTCCCTTTCTGTAGTTGTCATGGGAAGTACATACCGTGTAGGACATTGTGAGGTGTAGAGGGGTACAGTGACCTACATTTCCCTAGCTGACACACCATTTGTGCTGACATGTACCATGTACAGGGATTACAAGACTAGTGTGCCACTGTGAATATCAAAGGGGAGGCTATTGTACACTTGTTTCCCATGTTCCCTTCTGACACATCCAGTAGTAGGCAGGCAACCACCTATGTGGTGGTTAGTGGTGTAAGTGTTTTGGAATGGGGTATGGTACTTCAGTATCCACACTGGTGTTCAGTCCATGCCTTTGTCACCAGGCGCCTGTTGCAATACATCTGCACACATGTGCCTCTCTCAGTATATATATATATATATATATATATATATATATATATATATATATATATATATATATATATATATATATATATATATATATATATATCTATAGAGAGAGAGAGAGAAAGAGAGAGAGATATTCATATACATACATATCTCTAGACATTCATATCTGTATATGTGTATGTATCTATAAATATCTATATATGTATGTGTCTATTACATATATATGTATATACATATTCTATCTATATATGTCTATCTATTTATACATCCCTCTCTATCTATGTATACATATATGCACATTATATATATATATATATATATATATATATATATATATATATATATATATATATATATATATAAATATACATATACATATACCTATATATATATATATATATATATATATATATATTTTTTTTTTTTTTTATTTACACATACAAATACACACACTAACATACTGCTAAACATCCATTACTGTACAACCTGCATTGTATGTTGCACTACAACCTACACTGATATGTGCACATAGCAACCTTCAAATACATATGTATGTCCAGCCTTCACTAACAGTTGCAGCATGTCCCCTGCCCTATGCACATTTTCATATATATATAGATACAGACTTCTAACACATATGGAGGGTTCACAGTATGTAGATTATTAGATTATGTAGTTTACATTACCTTTGTTTCTCACTGCTGTTTGTGATGGCTTGCTGCTTGGTGGCCTGCTGATGGTTAGCTTGATGGTTTTTATTTTTATTTATTTATTTATTTATTTTGGTGTCTCTCTCTGTGTCTCTGTGTCTCTGTCTCTCTCTCTCTCTCTCTCTGTCTCTCCCTCCGGTTGTTGCAATGAAACTATTGCATGTGTGGACTGGGAGTACAGGCTGCTTTTGTAGGTATCTGCACATGTGCATGTGATGGCCTCTGCACCAATTGTTAGCCAGCATTTACTAATTGCATGCAGCCTGCTGTGTGGTAATTGAAGTTCTCAATGTGATTTCTGGACAGTGCTATAAAATGCTAGGTTAGGTAGGTGTAGCCCTTTCAGATTTTCAAGGTGGGGACCATGCTGGTATGCTGTGGACACTGTTCTGTGAGTGTAAAGGTTGGTATGTCTCTCATATTTAAGGCTGTGTTGTAGGCACTGAAATGCATGTTGTACTGAAACTTGATTATTGCTTCCTCCAGTTCATTCTTCTCAGTGTGTGTGTTAACTGACACCTAATAATACTAATACTGTTTAAATGGGAGTATGTGCTTTCCTGTGGGACTTGTGGGTTAACTGGTATACAGCAGTGGTTCTTGCAATTTGTTGCAATGGCTTCACTATTTAACCTTTACATTCACTCCTTGAAGGACTGCTAGGTGTCTTTACTGGAATGTGTTGCTATGGCTTTCCTATTTTCCATTTACATTCACTCCTTGTAATGCTTGCTATATTTCTTTCAGCAGCAATTCCTTATATGTTTGGTGTGGTTTGAGGGTACTGCATGCAGTCTGGTCTGGCCAAGGTGTGGGGCTTGACACCTACAAGGGTATTTTATTTTGCTGCTGAGCAGTAGTGGGGCCTTGTAGTTTGTACTAACAGTTATGGATAGCAGGCACATGCAGCGCTTGTAAACTGCTACACTGTCCTTATTTTATTAGTTGGCTACATCCTTTGATATTTCTGGGTTGTACTCCTACATGAGGATGTGCTTGTGGAAGCAATTCTACAGCTATTCACAGAGTGTGTGACAGCAGACAGAATGATATACCTGTGAGTTTGTGACACTTGCAGGCCTCAGATACTTTCAGGTGTATCTTTTATCAGCCTCAGGGAATGGTACATATCAGTGGGATACACCCATGATATATTTCAGATATTCTGCAGTTGTGACTGTGGGGTATTTTGAGCATATGTATTACTACATCATTTCTGACATGCAAGTAGTGCATACTTTAAGTAATTTACAGTTACCATTACGTGGGATTCCACACCTTTCTGCCAACTGTTAGTACATTTCACATGGAGTCAGTGGGGCACAGTTCACATTTGTTTTCAAATCAGGAACATCCCTGTAAATCAGTCACAGTTGCGAGGTCTCACCTCTTACCTATTCAAATATGGCAGTGTTTATCCTGCGCTGATAGTGTGTGTGGTTTGCAAGGTGCTACTGTCACATTATTACCTACTAGCTACCTACTAGCCTGGCTGTTTCTCTTCTCACACTAATGTGATGCAAATCCACAAGAATTGCCAGTAAAGATACAAGAAAAGCTTTGTGTAATAGCCTTCCTATATTCAATTTACATTCAGTCCTACTATTTCATGATATATTGCTTTCAGCACAATGTTCTTGTGTATCAGTCATGGCTTAGTGGTAAGTCATGCAGACTAGTGTTTCCAAGGTCCTGGGTTTGAGACTGCCAGAGGAATTTTGTTTTGCTGCTGAGCAGACTACAGGCCTTGTCATTCAGAGTGACTAAAGCACATTTAAGCAGTTGTAAGTGGGTTAGCGCTGGTATGCGTGGAGCTCACGCATGCGCAGTGCCACTTAGTTTCACGCACACACGCTTAGCTAAGCGCACACAAGCGCACACCCGCTTACAACTGCTTAAAAGTGCTTACTCTCGTGCACACCCTTGCTAATTTCTTTGAAAGAAAAGAAAATTGTGAGATAGGAAAGTGGTGAAAAAGGGGGCACAAAGAGGGTAGGACAGTAGGAAAACAAGCTCGAGATTTGCAGGAAGGATGTAAGAAAGGCCCATAGCTGCCCATTTCTTTATCAGCAACAGCTGTGCATATGTGTGTAATTTGGTGTGAAATTTGAAACCTTCCACCCCTGAGAGAGGGGTGAGGACAACAAAATATGTTGTACAGCCAATTGTAATTACCAGTTCACATGTCCAGCAGACATGTCTGCAAAATGGGCAGCTATGTATGGGGCGTAATTTTTTTGCGGGAACAGAGTGCCCTTTTTTTATTTTTTTTTCAGATAAGAGTGGAATGTGAGGTACAGTAAGTAGGTATATTTGGGGAGGTAGGTAGCGGAGGTTAACAGACAACACAAACAAGACGCATACAGGGGCGGAGTATGACACATGTGGGGGGAAAACAATTGACGGGGACGGATATTTGGATATCGCGACCTCATGAGCCCACAGATGGCAACAGTGGAACTGACATCCCCACCCAGGCTGTGTAGGATGGGCAGCAGGCACACCCATGAGGTGCACCACCCGTGCCTCAAGCTGGCGTAGGGTTTCAAGCACAGAATACCTGATCTCGCTACACACCACAGACCGGACACTTTGGAAGGTGAGTGGACAGTCTCCTCCGGCCATGCTTGCAGAGGGGGGACGAGCCCCATCCCCTGCAGTGCTTCCACCCGAAGGTGGCACAGGGCCACCGGAGGAGGTTCCGGCCTGGTCACTAGTGCCAGGTGCACTCGCCAGCTGAGGTGGGAGAGGTGCATTCGCCAGCTGAGGTGGGAGAGGTGGGTCCGCTGGAACCCGCCTTCCCTGTTGTCCTATGTTTAGCAATATTTTATGACATTTTGGGTTAGTAACAAACAATACCATTCAGAATTAGTTGTAACAGCATGCATCAGTATTCCCATTAACCAAACACCCATGAATTACAAACATTGAACAGCAAGCATGACGCATGCATATTTTGAACAACAGTACACAATCCAACAGCAGGCAGGGTTGATTGATGGCAACAGGCCATCAGGTTTGGATATGTAAACAGGGCACATGCATCAACGTACGTGCAAATATGTTTGAACCAACAGGACAAATGTCCATAGGAATTAATTGTGAATACACATACCCAGTTTGTTGTGGAATGGCATTATTTGTGAATATAGGGTAGGGTGAAGAAATATTTCATTAACAACTTCAACTACCTATACATATGCTGTACATCTCTAGTAGCTGCAGATATATATACCCTACAGGTCTTAGTACAGTTTCCTATATGTAACCTCAGGAATGTTGTTGATGGGACGGTTACTGCTACATTAATATACATTGCATTTTTATTCATACACCTTCATATCTGGCTGTGTTCAGGTACAGCATCCTGCTATATTTGATTTATATGGCTCTAGACAACTGTGGATGTTCATTATTTCATACAACCATACCATCTCCATATTGCAAGGGTACAGCAACATATCCAAATTGTGGGACAGACACATTCCAGCTTCAGTACTTTATTACAAACATTTCACTGTTTGGTTGAGGCTGTCTCATTCACTTCATTATGTACTGACTGCAGTATACTTTATTCAAGAGTTATAACAGCTTTCTTGGTCGATTCATACCTCTTTCTCACACTCTCACTTGTTTTATTTTTACAATTCAAGATGGTACTTAATTCTAGGTGTTATTAACATGTCTTACTTGGTTACAACAATCCTTTCCAACAGACTCACTTGTTTCATATGACAGATTTTAAAAGGGGATGTATTTGACACATGTCTATTGTCTTTAGCTTGTTTACCACTAATTTTCAGGCTGCAGCAGGTTATCTGATATTACAATACAGGTGGAAATTCTCTATTTCAGACTTGTTTAATTTTTATTTCTGGATTACAGGCTGCATCACTTATCTAATCATACAGTACTAGCAGAATCTTTCTTCTAGTGTTATTTGAACTGTATTAATGTGTAACTACACTGAACTCTTTTACAAGCTGTCTCACTTATATTGTATAACAATTACAGAAAAATAATTACTAACCTGCCTGGTGGCGCAACCACTCCAGCCTATCACCATAGGCTCACCGATTCGCGGAACGCACACCTGCAGCTGTAATATAAATGATGTAATATTGGAACATACATCTCCAAAATATCAGCTAGAATAATTTCTTACATACGTAATTACATGGATACTTAGTAGTGGGGCGTTGGGCATTTGCCGGGCCTCCTGGAACCAACAGTTCAGTTGGTTCTGCTTTCGTCTCTTCAGGTCCGCATGGTGGTGACAGACCTGTTCACCAGTCCTTGGTATGCCTGTGGCACTGGTGAGATCATGTGCCAACCGGTTCCACCCCTCTGCCTTGCACGCTCCCCACAGAACCTGGCCCTGCATGAGTTGAGCCTCATGATCATGGACTAGGAGCCAAACCATATATTTGGACTCCTCAACACCCCACCTCTGTGCTCGGAAGCGACTGCCCTCTCCTACACCTGCCATCCTGACTGCAAATAGGTTCCACAATCAGTTATGCTGTGTATTCCTGCCTATGGGGCTTATATATGCCGTTTTTCCTGCACTTATCTGTGATTGGCCATTTTGGAAATGTATCAGCTTAAAAAAACCTGCTTTGTCATGCTTCTATTTCCATTCATTCCTATATATATGCTAATACTGCATTTTTCAGTACAGCTGTCATGGTTTAGTGGTTCAGTACTTTGACTATGATGCACAGAATTCTGGGTTCGAGCCTGGACATTGCTTTTTTTTTTTTTTTATTTTACTACTGTCTAGACAGGCTAGGAGGTGTGTCTGTGTAAAGGCGGCTTTGATACAGGTTGCTCAACGTTGCCCGCTGGTAAGCCGGTTGGCACGCTGCACCGCTCCGTGCAAACGGGTTACGCTGGTTAACTCGTTACTTGGCTATGAGCACGCATATTACGCTATGAGAAATGTTACTCAACTACGGGCACACAGTTTCAGCATGTTAAAGTGCTGTTCAACTCCAGGCACTCATATTACACCTGTTAAACCACTGCTCACCTGCAGGCAATCATACTCAGCTTGTTAGAGCGCTGCTCAGCTATGGGCACTTATAACATTTTTTTTTTTTTATTGTGTCAGATTTCTTCAAAAATACATGGCCCATTTCATTACATTTTACTTAAATTACAGTTTTTATATATATATATATATATATATATATATATATATATATATATATATGTATATGTCAGGGGATTGTTTCGTGCTTATTTCAGTAAAAATAGAAAATTATGTTGTTGGGGCTCGAACCATGACGACCTCCGCTTTAGCCGACATCTCTACCACTACACTATTGCTACTTGGCTTAGTTTGCATATTTAGATCTTATATGCTTTTTCAATGAGTGCTAACTGTGGCTGAGCAAAGGGCACACCCACGCAAACGAGCGCAATTACGGGCAAACATTTTTGAAATTATAAAAAAAAATATTAAACTGTTGATTTTTATGTTTTACATTACAGTTGGGTTTATAGTCTGTGGGGGCATGTGAGCTGTTGTGTTTCTTGACATTTCCTCGGACTCGCTTGTGGGAGTTTCCTTTTGGAGCTGTGATTCTTCTGGGGGCGTGTCCCTTTGCAGGACTCGCAGTGTGGACACGCCCCCTACTTTCCTACACGGACCGTGTTAGCCTAGGGTGTGATTCAGCATGCTCTCATGAATATGCATGGCATGCTGACATCACACCGTTTAACTGCAGCCTCCGTGTAAGACTTGCTAACTCTTACACGGAGGTTTTGTGAATCCTGCCCTCTGTCTTGGTTCCTTTGTCTACAGGTCTGATCAGCTTCTTGGTGTTTTCTTTCACTTTTTATTTTGATTTACAAATAAACAGACAGTAGTATTTCTGTACATGACAGTCCATGTGTTGTCACCTGTCCGACTGATCATTTCCCATGTTTCATTAATGGAACTTCAGAGCTATGTTGTGTTTTTTTACTTGTTCTACCATTTGTCACACTACCCTTACTGAATAATTTATGATGTCAGTTTTATGTCTTGTTGCAGGGCCATAATATTTTAATTAGAGAAGCAGCAGATCTGTTCACTATATACATCAAGTCACGATTTAAAAAAATTGTGGTGGTAATTGTTTCTATTGCTGACTTATTGTAAGATCATTACAAGAAACAAATTAAACTAGTAATTCCCTCTACTTTTGTGTGGGGAGTGAAAGAATGTTAGATTATCTTTGTTTCCCATTTAATGTAACATCAAAACAGTTGGATTTCTTGGGAGCACTTCATTCCTCCTGCTTCATGTTGCTTCTTTCTAGTATTTGATTTGCATTAAAGGTTCTGACTCATCTTTTTAGTTTTCACTTGTAATTTTCTAAATCTGCAGTGTGATCACATTCTTGTTTATCATTTGACTTACACTTTCTCATACTATGTATTTCCTTTGTACTGACTTTATGTTTAATTGAGTGCCGAGTTCATTAAGCATCTCATTTCCTGAAATCAGCTTCCTAATTAAAATCTGACAGAGATGTGACTGATTCATTGGCCTTCAGAATTGCTTGACTGTGATACACAGTCAAGATTATACAACCCCCCCCCCAAAAAAAATATCTCTTTTTGCAAGAGTCAACCCCTCTGCACCATAAAAATGTGGCAAACACCCCACCTTACTACTTATATACTTGGGGAAAAAGAGAAAACCCAGGAGGAGCACAGTCTGAGGCATTCTTCCAGAAATTCTAGAAATATTTAAGAAATATACCCCATGAAATATCATAAAACCAGATATTTCAGTGTGCTCAGTTTTGAACTCATTTTATTACTACCATTATATAATGCTTCACTGAATGTGTCTCCCATAAGTTTGGTTTCCTGATTGTATGTTGAAGAACAACAGCAAAGAAGGTCTTCAATAGAGGTCGGGCTATTGCCAGGTGTTATGTAAATGGCTATGATAATGATATGTTTGTTAGAGTTGATTTGGAGGTGAGAGATTACAATTTCAGAATTCTTGGAGTTTGGGTGGACAGTTGTTAGTCGTTCTAATTTGAGATTGTCTTTGTAAATTATGGCCCTGCCACCAGCCCACTTAAGAGTCCTGTCGAGCCGGTGGATGTTGTATCCATGAGTTAGTATCTCTTTATTATGTTTGTGTGGTTATAGCTAGGTTTCTCATAACATAGCTACAAATATCTGCAGAGTATTGGGTAAAGGCTGCATGAAATTTGGGGGTTTTGCTGAGTATGCTTCTTAGGTTCATGTTTAAGATAAGGAGATATGTATTGCTGTGTGGGAGATGAGTGACATTTGGAGTGAATGGGATGTCAAAAGAGTCGAGCATTTGCTGTGTGATTTGAGGGCCTGGATTGGGATGTATATCTTCACTTTGTTTAATATGGGCATTATTGACTAAAAATAGTTGGTGGAGTTTGATAACTAGTTTAGTATATTTGCACAATAAGTTTGAAGTTATATTAGTATGCAGATATATGAATGAGAAGAGCTTGGTATTAGAGTTGTTATAAAGGTGTGGTGAAGTAATATAGTTGGCTATAGAGGTATGGGGGAGGGATATGAATGGGTTGGTGGGAGAGAGGATGATGGTTACATGTCGATTTTGATAGGATGTGTAAAGGTAAGTTGTAAAGAGCAAGGTGGATAATATAGTGTGTTGAAGTAACATTATGTATAAATTATAATGTAGGATATTGAACTAACTTGGTGAATAAGGATGATGTGGGCTGATGAAGTGGTGGATAGTCTGGGCTCTGCGGTGGGGTGTAATGTAGCCTGAAGAACTAATTAATAGGTAATTATATGGTTTTAGTGAATGGATGACTGGGGAAAGTGGCATGTTTTGTAGTTAGCTATAAATGCATGGATAGTGGAAACAGGTAGGATTTGGGTAAGGTAGGGGACTGGAGTGAGCCCGAGTGCAGTGAGGGCGAACGGAGTGATCAGTCAGATGTCAGAACTAGCACAAAACACAATCAGTTTTACTAGAAGCAAGTACTGTACCGTCAGAGTCTTATACAATATATTACTATAGTAATTTCAATTATTATTTTCTTTTTTGCATGAATGTATTGTTTAAGTGTCTTTATGTGATTATATCAATCAGTAAGGGCTAGTATCTGTTAATTTCTGTTAGTGAGCTTTTGCAGTCAGAAAAATAAATTAAAGGGGTTTGAGCTGATGAATTTGTAGTAACTTCAATTAGATAAAAAAATAAAATTATGAATTATAGGTGTACAGGGGCTTAGATTATAACAAGGGAAAACAGCTACCCAGCTGCCGACTAAGGTGGCATGCTCTCCAGGTAAAGAAAACAATTAAAGCAACATGCAAATATGTGGTGGCAAGTTCTTTTCAACAGAACTGAAAGTGGACTTGTAGATAATCAGATAGCAGTCACAGAGGTTGGGTTTCAGGTTTGATTTTGCTCACCCTTGTACAGTTAGGGCTTTAATGATTACTAAATAAGAAAGAAAGTGGATGGTGAGAGGATGAGGACAAACATTAGCTGCCTTAATTAATATACAACAGAGTAAATTATGGTAACTTTTAAATCAGTATCAGCAGTATTAACTATATGTGAGATAAGATCATTTGCATGAATAATTCAATTATACTTATGCAGACAATATATGGAATGTGTTCTTGGTCTAGAACAATAACTGCAGGATAACTTGTTGTTTGTCTTTCAGCTTTCCCGATTAGGGGTCGCCACAGCAGACCTCCAGTCTGCTAATGGTTGGCAGTGGATTTTTACAGTGCTGAGTTGCCAGCCTGACGCCCAACCTTCAAAGAAGGCATACCCATTAACGCACACACCTACCTGCATGTCTTTAAACATTATTTGATCGCAGGGAGGACATGCAGACTCCACACAAGAGGCACTCTAGCCGGGAATCGAATGGGAGAATGTCTTGCTGTGTGGCGACAATGCTAACTGCTGCACCACCGTGGCCTAACTGCAGGATAACTAAGGTACTAAAATTAAACATTGGATAATACAAGGTATCTGAAGTCAATATACCCACATGTGCAAGTTCACATTAAAAGATAACAATGGAATTCTGTTATTAAATGCTCAACTACTGTCTTTTTTCTCCCTAGTTGCTGTCTGTGCTATGAATAAACAACTATTCAGCATTTAAAATATTTTAAATTGTCTGTTTCTGTCCACTAGAACAGTAACTTACTGTACTGTGGAGGTCTCACTTTCAAACAACTTTTGTCCCTCCCTGGAAAAGCTTGCTGCAGTCTCCAATTCTCTGATGTCATCAAGTCCACTGAATACAGGTAGGTTTCTGGCCATTTCCCTCCCCAAAATTACGTCACCACTACCATCCTAAAAACTCACCATGCTGCCATGTCACAGCTCCCTGGTCTTCCCCCTACCCATACAGAAATAAAGTCTAGAACTAGGAAACAGTACATGAGTCAAATCTCCTGCTGTGAGCTGTCAAACAAAGCAGGTAACAGTTCAAATTACTCTTAGTATTTTGACAGCTAGTGAATTTAGATGTGAAGGGGGATGGGAGATGAATCAAAGTAGTACAATTCAGGCTTCACAAAAGACTTCAGTTTAGCCATTCTAAAAAAGAATCAGCAGTAAAAAAACACTTTGAATACATGTTCTGTGGTATTTGCACTGTTTCTGCTTTAAGTAGTCATTGAACGGCATGAAATGATACTTAAAACTAACCTACTGAAAGACAGCAGTATAAGCATGTAAAATTGATGCAGAGACAGGAGGTTTACGAAGAAAGAGGCCTGCATGATATATTTTTTTTTTACAAACAAGCACTGCATTGTGAGATACCTAGAGGCAAATTAAACAATCAGAATTACTTCAAGATGCCGGGCTCCATATGTTCAGACTCAGAAATTGCGTATAAAAATATTTAAAAACCTGTAAATAGTCCCAGAGTTGTGTTAAAATGTAGAAAACACCAAGCCATAATGAAATAAACATGTTGTTTGAGTCTGTGGGTGCGATTCTCTTTTAAGTGCATAGCAGTAAGAAAATGAGCCTTAGAGAAACAAAATAGACTACTTGTAGTTTTGCCTCAACGCAATTAACACAATTAATTATAGGGTATTTGCTGAGGTTAGGGAGGCACAGTACGTTACACTCTATTGGTGGTGATGCAGTACTTTAAACACAGTTCAATTCCTAGCTAATTGTAAGAACAATTCAAACTATAGGAAGAACAGTGAAATACAAAGCATACAAGCAAACATAGCTAAACAAGTAGATTGGAGTGCTTTTCAGACTGCAAAAAATAGCTTAGTCAATCAGTGGTTAAATTTTTGAATGAAAAAATGCACAAATTCATAATATTAGTACACTTACCGGAGGAGAATAGTTCACAGAGAAGCCCAGACAGCTAAGGGGGAGTTTTAAAAATGGCACCCAATATACAAGTATCGTTTAGCAGCTCATATCAAAATCAATGGGGGAGGGACTGGGTGAAAAAACAGGTAGAAGAGTTTGAATTTAGTATGACATAACAAAGAGCCAGTCAGGGGTGAGTATTAGCACAAAACACAATCAGTTTTATTAGAAGCAAGTACTGTACCCTCAGAGTATCGTTAAGGTTTATTTGGAATGGTTGGGCAAAGATCCTGTTGATGATGAGAAATAGAAAGATGTTGTGTCTGGGGTATTCCATGGCATGTTTGGCCATTGGGTTGGAGGTAATTCCTTGTCGGATGTCTGTGTAGTGGCTAGTCATTCTGGTCTTTAATTTGTTAATGGTTTTGCCAACAAAAAGGGCTTTACAGTTTTGACATTGGGCCCTGTATCCTATCTTTTCTGTGCAGCAGTTGCTGTACCAGGTGCTTTTGAAGGTTTTCTTGTTGTTAGGGTAAAATAAGGATGCTTTACAGTATATGTATTTGCAGTAGCTGCAGTTTGGAGGTCTGCATTGGTAGATGCCTGGGGATTGTTGTGTCTGGATGGTATGGGGTGGGTAGTTGTTGTTTTCAATGTAGATCCTGATGTTCCTGCCTCTGTGGATGTTGAAGATCAGTCTGGGTGGGTGTATCTTGGGTAGGGTGTTGTTCTCGCTGATGATGCACCAGTTGTCAGTTCTGGCTTTTTAAAGTTCTTGATAGTCAGTTGAAAAAGTGAGGGTTATGCTAACACTCCATTTGTTGTTTTCTTTCTGTTGTATGATCCTTTGGATACATTGAGAGTTCATGTCACATGTCATGGTAAGCAGGTCACCATTGTGTTTGCATTTAATGATGGGGTCAAAAATCTGTAAGATTATTTTTTTTACTGAAGCCTCTAGTATGAAAATCTGTTTTAAGGTTGATGATATTTTTAGTAAAAGTGGAAAGTTCCTTGGTGGCCCTCACTATCCTAAATCCTTGGGATTTGATGATGTTTCTTTTTGCTCTAAATGGGTGCAGGCTGTTTCTGTGCAGAAGTAGGTTTACACTGGTGGGTTTACATTAAAGATCATTGGCTATTTGCTGTGGGTGGTTTGCTAATGATGATGTCCAGAAAGTTGATCAACGATTGGCTGGGGGAGGTGGTAAATTTCAAGAAGTTGGTGGATCTTCCGATGGAGTCATAGTTAATAGTACTGGCTTTGTTAACGCTTTCACTTCTGCTTCATCTGATCTGCCTGTATCGAGCTATGATAAAAATGGGTAATAAGAAATGAGAATAGTTCAGAAATAAAATTATCAATAGTCTCTGTGTGTGACAGTAATAAGTCAGTGGATGTATGTGGAAATAATGGGAAGATTAGAGATCTCAGAGTACAAAGAACTGGGCAAATCCATGGGAGACCCACAATGTAGCTTATATTGAATGTGAGTGGCCCTAAAGAAAGGGAGAAGTGAGCTAATTTGGGCTGTGTAGTTACTATATAATCCATAAAAGATGGATGTTGTTTAAGTTAGCAAAGATATTAAAGTGCATAATAACCTGTGCTATGCATTAGCTGTATGTGGAAGGACAACAGTCGTGCAAAAGCATTGTGGTATTTAAAATAAGAAACTAAAAAGGGGTCATGTTTGAATTAAATCCAAAAGTGGTCTGAGGCAATAAAAGAAACAGAGAGAGAGGGAATATGAGGCTGTACACATTAAGGAGCTATCTATGTCAGTAGTGAACGGTGGTGTATATGAAGGGAGACATGAGGCAGTGGGGGCCGGGGTAGGTGGAACCACCCAGGGGAAAAAAGAAGAATTAGAAGTTTTTTAAACTACTGTAAGCAGTTAATGCAAAATTACATGAGTTAATAGCAGGCAGAAGTACATAGTACAAAAACATAGTCAATCTAAACTATGCAGATAACATAGCAAATAATGTAAGTGCAACCCAGATTGTGAAATACAGTAATCCATGCCAATCTGAGAGCTATAGTATCATGCCCATAGTGATATTTTAAAAAAAGTCATTGTGTTTTGATAATAAAGAGAATACTCCATGTCTTATTGTATTGTTTAGGGATCAGGGATATGGAAACACTAATGCAATAAGATGCCCTAGAGGCATATTATTTTTATGTGGTTATATATCTTTAGGGCAGTGACTTTTTCTAAATACCACCACAATGGGAAGAGAGCTACCTAAATTTTTGCCTTAAGAAGAAAATGGTACCCAGAGGATTGAGAATTCAGAAAAAAGTAATATACAACATTGATGACCATCCAATCACCAAATGGAATCAAACACTAAAGGAAACTGGTCTGAAATTATTAAACTACTACTAGAACACCAGAAAAAATTGCAATGTAACACCATGGATGAGATCATCTCCTTTGAGGAAGCATGCAGTAACACAGACAACAAAACCAAACCAGTACAAGGCATAATTGACAGTACTAGGGAGCTTGTAAACAAAATCAAACTAAAGAGAATGAGCAAAATGAAAAGACACCTTGATGAGGAAATCAACCACACAGTTTATCCCACACCAAGTGATTACCAACCAATTAGATACCAACTAAAGTGGGAGATAACTTTCCAGCAACACTGCAACAACAAATCCCAATACCGTGATGAGTATCTACATTTCTCTAAGAACACCAAGCTGACCACCCCCAAACAGAGTTTAACATCAAGATCAAGAAAATTACAATGGACAGCCCCATTTGACACACCAATCACCCCAGAAACAGGATTTTCACTTGAGCCAACCATTACCAATGCTGGACTTAACTGCAAAACTTTCAACCACAACCCTTTCAAGGACCCACAAAAAAAAAAAATACACACCCCAATGGACTCCACAGGCACTCCATATGACTGACTCAATGCAACCCAACTGTCTGGAATCCCCAAACAAAAAATCAACCCACACTAAAGGGACTGGACATGGCAAGTTAAGAGAGAACTAAAGCAATTATGGATACCTCCAACTCACCCACACAACACTGGACAACTGAACTGAAACAAATGAACGCAATCTGGAATCATTCTAAGAAACATATGAGCAAAGCTGAACTTAGTATACTAGAAAAATGTCTGACATTCATACCACAACAAAGAGGCAACTTAATCAACACAATCATTGACCTGAATCTTTTTACCAGAAAACTTAACCTCAAGATACATTTCCACAACAAACCAATGGACCACATCACCAATGCCATAGTCCCAGTCTGTAAGTGGAAGAAACCAAGCAACTTCTGCCCTCCTCCACACCCAACCATCACAATGTTCAGAAAGCAGTGCAAAGCCAACATCAGAAGAATATTCCAGAGACCCATCATAAGAAAATTCAACAATATCAGCAAAGACAAACTCAAATCCCTGGAAAACTTAAATAAAGATAGAATGAGAAGAATAATGAAGGAAGACAAAGAGGAGGTGTTCTTGTGACAGACACTGCAAACTACAATCAGAAAATTCTCAAAATGCTGAACAATACCACATACTATGACAACGGTATCTACTGTAAAATAAAACTAGCCTACGAAGAACTTCTCAAAGAAATCACCACCCTCCACAAAGAAGGAATGATCAGTAACAATCGTTTGGAATTTCTTACTGTCGAGCACCCAAGACTCCCCTGTTTCTTCAGGATCCCCAAACCACACAAAAATGCAGATGATCCACCTTACAGACTCATTATCGCAAGTGGAGGCAGCATCACAGAGCCCATATCAATATACCTCACAGTACAAGATAACCTTTGGCAGAGAACAAAAAAAATCACTCATCCTTGACACTTCCAATCTGCTTAGAAAAAAAAACAGAACTTTACAATAAAGAAAAATGCTTGGTTGGTTATTACTGGTGTCGAAGCTCTGTATACTGCTTTATCCCATGACTACTACATCAGAGCAGTAGTCAAAGCATACCAGAAAGAATGGAAAGCATTACCAGAAGAACTTGAAGCCATCACTAGACTCTGACATATACTCCTCAACAACATCTACTTCTGATTTGAAAACATTTTTTTCTGCCAAACCAGGGGAATAGCTATGGCAGCTGCCATGGCTCCAAGTCTTGCCAATACAGCCTTAAGAAAGTGGGAAGAAGAAACCATATACACATCCCCATACTACCAACACATGACCTGTTACTACATATTTATCAATGACATCGTCATCATATGGAACAGCAACCTCCAAAAACTTGAGGAATTCTATGACTACACCAGAAGATCCACCTACTTCTTGAAATTTATCACCTCCCACAGCCAATTGTCAATCAACTTTCTGGATGTCACCATTAGCAAACCACCCACAGGTGGGAAATTACCCACCATAAACCCTCCAGGGTAAATCTACTGCTTCTCAGAAACAGTCTGCACCTATTTAGAACAAAAAGAAACATCATCAAATCCCAAGGACATAGGATAGTGAGGGTCACCAAGGAACTTTCTGCTTTTATTAAAAGTATCATAGAACTTGAAAAAGATTTTCTTGCTAGAGGCAAAAGTAAAAAAAATAATCCTACAGATTTTTGACCCCATTATTAAAAGCAAACACAACAACGAGGACCTGCTTACCACCAGTGACGTGAACTCTCAACATATCCAAAGGTTCATACGAAAGAAAGAAAACAACAAATGGAGTGTTAGTATGACCCTCACTTTTTCAAATGACTATCAAGAACTTAAAAAAGCCATAACTGACAACTGGTGCATCATCAGCAAGAACGACATCCTAAACAAGATATTCCCACCTAGACCAAGCTTCAACATCTGCAGAGGCATCAGAGACTATGTTAAAAACAACTAAGCACCCCATACTGTCCAGACCCAACAACCACCAGGCACCTACCCATGTGGACCTCTGAATTGCAGCTACTGCAAATACATGTACAGTAAAGCATCCTTATTTTGCTCTGACAGCAAGAAATCCTTCAAAATCACCTGGTACAGAAACTGCTGCAGGGAAAAGATAGTATACAGGACCCAATATCAAAACTGTAAAGGCTATTTTGTCAGCAAAAGCATTAACAAATTAAAGATCAGAATGGCTAGCCACTACATAGACATCCGACAAGGAATTACCACCAGTGCCATGGCCAAGCATGCAAAGGAATATCCTGGATACAACAGCTTTCTATTTCTCATCATCGACAGGATGTTTGATGAGCCATTCCAAGGAAACCTTAATGATAATCTTGAGAAAAAGGAACTGGAATGGCAAATATAGCTACTAGCAAAGAAACCACCAGGACTGAACACTATGACTTATAGCAACTGTATGTTGAACCTAAGGGAAGTCAACCTCTGCTTTACCTAAAGTTAAACAACCACATACTATGACTTTACATTGGTATGTACTTTAATAAGCCCTCTGACGCATCCTATTGCACTACTATTTCCTAATCCCTAATCCATAAACAATATGGTAAGACATGGGGCAGGATTCACAAAGGCTTGCACGGAGTGGAAGAGACATGCAACACTCCATGCAAGCCTCGCGATCCAGGAACAGCCCTAAGCTCCGTGTAAGAGACCAGCTAAAACATCTCTTACACGGACTGGGCGTGGACATGCTAAATACCTCACTTGCATCCGAAAGGTATGCAAATGAGGTATATTAGTGATCCACGAAGCAGAAACCAGTCCGTGTAGGAGACGTTTTAGCTGCAGAAATGTACTCAGTTGACAACTGAGTACATTTCTGCAAATTCCACAATGGAGCGACGTCAGCTCCAAAAAAAGGTTGCATATGACTCAGGCAGCATGCCAATGGCCAAATATGTGGCCATTGGAAATACAACCCGATGCCAAAATGATAAAATTATAATTTTTTTTAAACCCAGCACAGCCCCGCGCAAACAGGCTGCGCTGTATAAAAATATAAAAAAGAAGGTTATAAACCCACAAATGTGGGTTTCATGCAATACATGGAATGACAATGCAGGGACCAGCAGACCAAAACCAACATGGCCACCGTGTAGTGGTTTCTAAGGGGGGAAGCTGAGTCTAAGACATGTAACTAAGCATTAGTAGGCAATCTCATGTAAATGAGGGTTTGGATACTGAATCTCACAGTCACATAGCAAATGAGCACAGTCTGAGTAGTGTAAGAGATACATAAGGGGGAGGAATAGAGTAGGAGATAGGTGACATCACAGGGGGGAATGGTAGAAAGAAATGCAGTTCATTGGAGGCCAGTGTAACATGACAGATGACAGGCACAGATCATGGAAAGAGGTGTGCCACTAGATAAGTCATGGAAAGTCAAGAAATGGAAGGTGTACACTGTTACTTACACCAAAGTTTCTTGCTGGGCATGCATGTGCACGCCATGAAGCGCGAGTAGGACAGTGTGTGCGCGTGTAAGGCAGTCTGAGCATGTGGGAGCGTGTTGGGAGATGTTTAACACTGTTTGCGCTGGTGTGAGCGTGTGTAGGGCAGGCTGAGTATGTTGGAGGCTGTTGGCAGATGTGTAACAGTGTTTGCACGGGTGTAAGCACGTTTTAACCCGAATAAGTAGATTCTGAACCGTGTAAGCATGTGTGCGCACGTGTAAGCCAATGTGAGCGTGTTTCAGATAGTATGCACGTTGCTCCCCCCTGAGGAAACAGAGAGGAAAAAGGAAGTAACAGAATTAATAGGAAGCTAGCAGGGATAACTGCTGAAGCTAGCAGGTAAAAACAGTTAGAAGCAGGCAATTACACAGGCAGAATAGTAGCCCAGCCCAGCACTTAAAACTCTGCAAACAGTAGTGCAGGATGTTTCCATTAAGAGACACTGCAAGACAGGAGTAAGCTAATAGAAGTGAAAACTGAAAAAGCTGAACTCAGAGCAGAAATGTTAGGGGCTGCCATAGCTGTCATAATGAGACATAGGCGACTTGCTGAGGGTGGTGACAATGCAGATGGTGCCAGACAACCCACAGTGAGGAGACGGAGAAGAGTGTACAGGCCCAGGGTCACCTACCATGGGTTACATGAGCTGGAGATAGTAGAGCGCTATAGAGTGGACAGAGAGCTCTTGCAGCAAATTGTTGAGCTGTGCAGGCCACGCCTCACACACAGAACCAACAGAGGGGAACCCATCCCAGTGGAAACCAAGGTATGTGTTGGCCTAAGAATACTAGCAACAGGTACCTTCCAGAGACCAACTGGCGATATGATGGCGATATCACAGGCATCAGCCTCCAGGGTACTGCACCAGTTCCTGGATGCCATGTCAGCACATGTCGGTGATCATGTATATTTCCCCAATGCCTGTGAGGTATTGGCCAGCAATATGCGTCTCTTCCAGCAAATAGTGGAATACCCTGAGGTACTGGGTGCAATAGACTGCACGCACATACGCATCAAAGCACCAGCCGGTGAGCGGGGTAGGGCCTACATTAACCACAAGGGCTTCCCCTCCATCAACTGCCAGGTCGTGTGTGATGCCCAGGGCATAATAATGAATGTGTGTGCTGGCTGCCTGGGAGTTTTCACGATTCCCACATCTGGCATTTGACGCAGCTGTACCAGACATTTGCCAATTGGGACATCCCGCACGGATACCTAGTGGGGGATGCAGGTTATGCACTGGAGCCGTGGCTGATGACACCCATCAGAAACGCGCACACACCTGAACAGGAACGCCATAATGAGGCACATGCACAAACACGTAATGTAATAGAGCATGTGTTTGGGCTGCTCAAGTCACGGTTCCGGTATCTGGACACATCTGGTGGAGCCTTGCAGTACACACCAAATACATGTACCCAAATTGTCATGGTATGTGCTATGCTACATAACATGATCTTGCGAAAACAGCTGCAGCAGGACCAGCATAGGGCCGGGCCAAACAGCCCCCCACCATTGCCAAGGCCATCACAGGCAGAGCGTGACTCGGAGGAGGAACAACCTGAGCCTGCCCCAGTAGGCAGAAGGAGGCGTGTCCAGTATGCCCTGGCCTTGGCAAAGAGGCAACGCATAGCACATGCACTGGCTCAGTAGGAACCCTGGGAATGATACCCCTCTCTGACTCACTCATATAGTAACAGGGATGCCTAACATAACACAACCTGCTCTCAAACATGTACAGGGAGTGTAGTATGTGCATCCAACAGAGGTAGCCCTGCAGCTCCACCTGAGGCATGATTGCCATGTGTTAAGCAATGTAACACCATCTAGTATATGTAAACATGAAGACCCTGCCTAACATCTCACCCTCACCAAGCATGATGCCACACTATGAAGACAAGAAGATCAAGTACAATAATTGGCTGAAGTAATGCAGTCAGTCAAAGGGGAGCCAATGTGTTTCAGGCTGGGAAGATATGCGGAGCTTGACATGATGCACCAACTGCTAGGGGTGGCGTGCATCTATCATGCCATGCCCTATGGATACCGGCAAAGTCTGTCAGTACCCACAGCATGCCCTGAATAGGTAAGTCTCAAAACACAAACCCACCTTCATAGGTTCCACAAGGGATAGGAACCTAGATGTAATACTACCCCATGACAGATGTATAAACAGCAAGATGTGTGCTGTGTAAATGCACACAGTAAGGAGAATGTAGATACCAGTCCTGTAAAAGAGAACTGGGCAAGGCTCCCATCAGCACCCTAGCACTACTAGGTCACACCTCATACTGTGCTGTACAGCCGCAAAACATGGAACAAGCTATAAAAGGAGGGTGACTAGCAAGAAATAGCAAGGATAACCACACCCCCATGTTGGTACCACAACAAGAAGCAGCATGGAATAGCCATGGTCAAATACCAATGGCTAAAACTGCCTCGCAGTATATAGCCCACTGCAGACTACTGTCCTAATACCAGGAACAGCACCTGGCCTATGTCGGAATACATGAATATATCAAGCCCCCCAAACCACATTATATTGCTTGACTGAAAATACCCAGACATAGACTGGGAGCATTGTACTAGCACCAACACAGTAGGAGAAAATTACCCAGATTCCATAAACCAAAATGCCCAGGAACAATGTACTACTCCCACAAGAGGGGTAAGCATACTGGATGTGATAATCAGCAACATGTGTACTGGATGGCAAGATGAGAAGTGTACCCCTCACTGGTAAGACCAGACCATAGAGTAATCACACTGGATATACACACCCTGACCCCAGTCCCTGGCCAGAATACCACAGTGAAAACATGTGTAAAGTATAGGTTGCAGCCCACAAAATCGATGTTGAATCCACAAAAGGCCCTGTGCAAGCGCAGAATATGGGACACACCAGAGAACATGTTATACAGGCATTCCATGAACACAGCCAGGAATGCTTGGAGTATGCAATCACAAATAACAACAACACACAATGCCATACACGCAGGCATCTGGCATGCTGGCCTCCAGCCATTATCAAACCATGCAAGAGAATGAGGAAGTTACCACATGATAGAGCAAACATAAAAAGGGAAGTAATCACTGACCAGTAGTATGGCAACAACATATGTCCACACATACAATCCACTAAGTCCAGCCACAACAAGTATAATCTGTGAATCCAGAGGCAATGTGACGCCAGTACGAAGTACACAGACAACCACAACACCCCCCAATAAATACAAACATATGTGATAGATACATCCATGTATCCAAACCAGAGGTTGAGCTCCAACAACTCAGTACTGTCAACACTAGTCAGGAGGAGAAGGTAACCACATACACCACAAACCCAGTCCCACATAGACCTACCACAACTGTAAACCAAACACATAAACACAGACAAATATTCCCGGAGGCCTTAATTACAAACACACCACACCAACAGAAGCCTCCAAAGTAGATCACAAGCAACCACAACCTTTAAACATAGCACATGCAACGAATAGTATGCAAAGCTGGTGTGCCAAACAGTCACAGGCCCGAAGGAGAAACAACATGCATGATACAGTCATAATAGGTGTCTGTATAGGCAGACACACAGCTGTCCCACTCACCAGACTGAACAAGGGAAAGGGTAGAGTAAGCTGCTTGTAGGCTGCCACAAAATGCCACATAACACAAGTACGCAGGTCACCCCAAAGCAAGCAGAAATATGATGCACTCAATGTCCATGCTGGTTTGAATTACCTGAGATGTACCTCCCTGGTCAACATCAAAAGAGACATGGATGGTCCCTCCGAGTATGTACCCCAGGGCGGGATGACACTGGCTGTGTGCAGCATCCAACCCTCACCAAGAATGATGCCACAGTACAAACACAGAATGCTCATGTTTAACAGCTGGCACAGTTACAGCTGTCAGTCCAAGAGGGTCTAATGTGTGTCTGCTTGAGATGTCAAGCATGACAAGCCATGCTGCTGTTACAGGGATGGCTGTCAGCTGTTACCCGCGTGCATCTGGATACTGGATAAGGCCTTTGCTGCCGCCATAGAGCCGTATGTAGGCAAGGCCAAAAAGACTACCCACCACCCTAGAAAACATAAGTGGTAGGAAACATAAGGGTAATGCTGACCAATGCCAGATGTGTTAACTGCAATATGCATGCCCCTGAGGCACTTCCCATTATGGAGAACATTGATGTCTGTCCAGTGACAGAAGCCTGCTGCAAGCCTAGTGATAGCACACCAGCACTACTAGGTTATACCACATATCATGTGTTATGGCCCCAACACCTGCACCAAAACATCAAAGGAGGGGGAGTATCCATATGCAGCACAGACACCCATATTGCCAGGTAACTGACAATGCACAAAGCAGCGGACACCACCCATGTGCACATAACTGTAGTCAAAACTGCTGTACAGTCTGTAGCATGTGACAGACCACACTCACACACAAGAACTCCACCCAGACATCCGAAGACACTGGACAGTATGAATGTCCCACCAAATACCAGACAAGGTACACACAAAGTACCACATAGGTGTCAAACCATTATGTATGCAAGGAGTAATCAGGGACCTAGGGACACAGGTTGACATTAATCTGTCATGTGACAGCCACAATGCCAATGTGGCTATGAAGACTGTTGATACTGGACACCGTATCATGAAAGGATTCACATCAACATCAACAGAGGTCACTGTGCCGCTGCACTGTTCCCTTATCAGACCCATAATCTAGTACAATGACTCATATGGGATGTACCGTATGTGACACCTGCAGCGGTTCGGAAGACCTCATAGTTACCCCACCAACAGGATAAAGGGTGTGAAATATATGTCATATGCTGCCTGGCTGTAGACACCCCAGCTGACTGCAGTCACACACTGCCTACACAGAGGCATTGTATGTCTGTTGTACAAGGCCATGTCCAACACAGGAGTAATGAACATGCTACACCACAGGAAATCAAAGCCATTGGAGCTGTGAGAGTCACAGATGTCAACCTCAACACATAATGAAATAAGATGTGCTGGAGGGACAGATACATAACCCATAGGCTACCCACACCCAGAAACAGGATCCCAATCCATGGTAGGCAGAGCCCCTCACTGACACCCCTCAACAGGAATATTGCCAAGTGGATGGATGACCGTACATGTATACTGGGGGTCCCCACTGTGTCATGACCAGACAGAGGCACAGTGAAGAACCTCATAAATAGCCATAATTGAATATAGCAAGGGGTGGCAAAAGACACACACACTCTAGCTAGGCTTACTAATGGCCTAGGGTGTCTAGCCTACTATGAACCCATGAACCTATGAAGATACAAAACGTACAGGACACTAAGGATAATCACAAGGCTTACCCAACTGATGGTAGGAACCATGTTGGGCATTCACAGATATGCTCCGAATCACACAGATATTACAAACAACATACCAAACACACACACATATTGCTAACATACAACATGTCAGGTGCAGTGCAAACACCCCCCCCCGAGTGCAAAATACCTATCCCAGCAGATGGTCCCCTGACATTGCAGATGCTGAGGTAACAGCCATCATCTGCAAAGCAGAACACACAGCAGCAAAGGTATGTGATGGTGTCCTGTGCTGAGGCCAACATGGACCCCAAGAATAATGGAATGCCAAATCACACTACTGGCCAATGTCAGCCTTACCACAGGATATGTACCCAAAGAGCAGTGTACAACAACAGTGGTCCATCACAACAAAGGTGTTGCTTGAATGGATACTCCAAACTACCACCCCAGGATCCTGACAAGCTTGTTCTGCACAGCAATGGAAAGGATCAGTATGTACCGCAGACAGAAGGCTAATGTGGACCTACTGATACTGGACCCTACACACTGTGGCTGTTGTAACTGCAGAACTGGCCCCTAAACATGTCTGACCCATTTGAAGCAGTCATTAAGGTCATTGATGAGGGCTATGTGGTCCACACAGCGTAGCTGGACCGTGCACATGCTTCTAGACAATACCGTACATGTTCAGTTTGGATATGTTCACCAGCTTAAATATACACCCCTATGTCAGTAGAGGGGTTGCAAAGCAGACCAAGGACAGAACTGACATGGTCAGACATGCCGCATCCATGTCAGACTACAAAGCGGATATGAGTGGTATCCCACAAGGCCTGGTCTTGGCCGCCCCCACCCCCGTTCTGTATACATGTCCCATAGGTATAGGCCAACATGGAAGGACTGTGACCTAGCATGTATGCAGAGGAGTACAAACAGCCCACCATATCTGACCCCCAGCTGACACAAGCAACCCACAAAAGGGCCACCTACAAACAGACAACTGTAGCCATAGCCATGTCAGCAAGCTAATTGCAGAACTGTGTATAGACAACCACCGTGGATATACAGTAAGTGCCCACAAATTACCACACAGGTGTTAACCCATGAGGTACCTAACATGTAATGTGAGACCTGCGTACAAAAGGTGATAAATATCCTGCACTGGACAAACATGTGGCTGTAGTGTTCGCAGAAACATGTACCATATACTCACCCAAACATGAAGGCTGGCAGATGTAGATAAGGGGAATTCACTGTGGCTCTGCAGCCATCCTCCATCAGCATCACAACTGACTACAATAGCCCCTGTGGGATATACCGCAGCAGACACCTCCATCAACTGTAAAGTCCACAACAGTACTCCACCAGGGGTAGCAAAGAGCATGAACAGATGCCATGTGTTGCCTGAGTAAACAAACTGCAGCCCCACACACCGCCATCCTTCCCAGCTACAGGAAAGCAGTGCCTGATGTATGAAGCCATGTCCAACCTGGAATGAATGAACATGTTGCACCTTGTACAATCTGAATGGCAGTGAGATATGCACATGAGAGACCTGAACCCCAGCACTGACATACATAGGACAAGCTGTACAGAATGATCCATAACACAGAAGGCACCCCCACACTTCAGTAAACTCCTGGTACAGGTCAGCCAGAGAGCCACATAGTAACACCCCTCAAGAGGCATCCTGATGAGTGTATGGGAGATGGTAGGCTACCCTGGGTATCACTGTTATGTCAGAGGTAGATGGAGGCACAGTATACTAACCATGAGATATGTAATGGCAAACTCCAGTTACAATGTGTGTCGAAGGACAAACACACCCTGTGACTAGCATCAGAAATAGCCTAGGGAACATCGCTAGTGTTTGCCAATGTCCACCCATGTTGTGGAATACACTAGCAATGTTGGACGAGCCTGGTGTAGGTAGTCCATATCTGAACATATTGCAACATGGTCATATGTGCACAACTGGCCCCTACATAGTCTGTTGTGCTCACTATGAAGATGTCAAGCAGTCACAGGACTAAAGCCCAGGATACTGTCCACCACAGTGAAAGTACCGAACCAGTACACTATACGGTACTACAGTGTTAGGTCATTATGAAAGTATGTTGAGAACTGTCTGCAAAGTATCCCATGCGATCCCTGCAGGCACAGTATAACCCCTGTTGTGGCAGACATGAAGCAGTTGGCCAGTTAGTACACAACATGACACCCAACACACAATCATAAACGTGCGATATTGTCGAAGTTCACACATACCCAAATATGTGGTGGACTTCAGAGTGCAACATATGGAAAGCTCACACTGGGCATGCTCGCACACTTTGATAAATGAGGCATATGTCAGACAACATGCCATGGAAAGGCTGAACTGGGCATGCTCACACACTTAGGCCATATCTCCGTTTAGCAGTTGGCCACACATATTTGGTATTTGTACGTGTCAGTCCAGGAACCAACCACAACACAGCAATCAGCCCAGTGCACACAGTAAATGACCACAGAGACATAAGTGATATAGTGGATCGCCATCATATGCAAACATCTTTCACAGATACACACATTGGTCATAGGAACAGGGAATGCTATGGCAATAAAGACCTGCAAACAGTAGAACAGCACAACAAATATTGTGCATCCGACAATTGAACATATTGGTGTAGTTTTAATTATTTTATTGGTTAATTGGATAATTGTGTATTGTGTTAGTATTTATAGAGCTTCTGTAACCTGAAGTTGTATTCTGATGAAGTCTTTCGACGAAAGCGTTTATTAAAGAAGATTACGCTATTTTTGCCTGAGCTGTTCATTTCTTCCTTGACCTATTTTACTTTGGTTCGAGTTGGTCTAGTGGTTTTGTTGCTGTTTTGTTTGGTGTTTACCACTAATGGCTGAGGAAGGAGAGGAACCTTTGCTGAACTTGTCTATACACTCGACACCTGGGACTGTTACGGGAGGTACAGAAAATTTACTATTAGCCACACTAAAGGACATACAAAGTTCTCTGAAGTTTCTGATGACAAAAGCAATAGCGAGCGAGCAAGAGGCGAACGCCTCTAGCCCAGCGGGCTCTTTTACCGAAATGGACACAGTGATTGACGTCATTGATGATGAACGTGTCAACCACAAACATAATCAACGTAGCGGCCGAATGGTTCTATCAGCACGAGACCATGGTTCCTCTGGATACAATTTAAAAACATTTTTGGACAATTTTTCCAGTCCTTTTGGGGATGTTAAACAGTACCAGCAAGCCTTTAATGAAGAAGGAGTCACTAAGAAATGTGATTTACTAGCAAAGCTACTTAAAAGGTACCGCTCAATAGATTTAGAAAATTGTTATTTTCAACGGTGCATTGAATTGAAGCTTGTGCCGAAGGGGCTTAGATTTTTTAAATGCCCCAACAGCGTTATTAAAGGTGAGCCAATATTTAACCAGCTAGTAGCTTTTTTTAACGAAGCAGGGTTACAATTCTTGGGGCTGCTTAGTGAGAATAATAGATCTAAAATGTTGGCCTTAAAGGATGAAATTGCCAAAATTGAGAATGATATTCGCAGTTCATTAATTGAGAGTAGTAGGGTTGAGTTCTTTAATAAATTAACTGATGAAATTGAGAAACATTCTACGGAGGTAACAAACCGGAAACATTTTAAATTATTGCGAGACATTTCTTCTTATGAAGAAGGGACTGCCTATGATAACTTTACTGTTGGTTTTAAAAATAACAACAAGAATGTTAAAACTGGTAGTTTTAACACTGTTAACAGGTGGAACTATAGTTCAGCGGTTTCCGCCGCATGTCCTGATACTAACGGCACTAATTTTACCTCTATTCACAAAATTAATGGAGGTGTTTCATCTAAACCATCTAAAGTGACTGTTATTGACAATGGCAATAATATTCCAGGTAACTGTGAAGACGAAGAACTAAACATTGTCACTGACGGTACTAGTTTAGCCGTCAACAACTTGGCGGATAAAGCATTTGATGATTGCGTTAACAGGACAAAGGTTGTTACTGGTGTAGTTAACTCCTTAACGGACTCCTCTACTACATATTCTTCTTTTTTAGCGAAGAAGAGCTTGCCAGCAATAAAAAAGACAGTGTTTACCAGGAGTCGGACATTTCTAGCGTCCAAGTCCTCAGGGGACGAAATGTGAAACACTTGACCACAATTTCTAGTAATAACCAATTTGATATTATTAATTTGACTGATACTGTATTTACTGAAACCGAACTAGATGTATTAAGATTGGGTTTGAATTTTGTACCAACTGTTAAGGCTGATTTTAGCAAAACAGTGGTAGACATTAAGAAATATGTTAGAAAACTGAACTTGTGTTATTTGATGCAGAAGTGAACAAAGCTTTAATGAAGCCCTCTACTTATAATCCTCAGTTGATGTATACTTTGAAAGTTTTTGAAGAAGTATGTGTGAAAGAACTTGACACTGTTTTATCTAGTAAGAATTATTATAAATATAATTTAAATTTTGAAGAAAGGAAGGCTTTTAAGCAATTACGTGATAAAAATCAATTGTTGAGATTTATGAAAAGTGATAAAGGTGGGAGTATTGTGATAATGGAACAGGAATTATATAAACAAAAGATGTTAGAAATTTTAAAGAATGAGGATGAATATGAAGTCATTCCTCTCTTTGAAATTAAGAAGAAACATCGCTTGATTCAGCACCACTTATATGAAGCATTAATGTCCAGTGAAATAATTATGGATATTTACAACTTTTGTGTTAATGAACAACCTAAAATAGGGGTTCTGTTCGGTATTCCGAAAGTACACAAAAATCTCTTGGATCCACCATTTAGACCGATAGTTTCTTCACCTCATTCTGTTACCGAAGGGATTTCACTAGTCCTTGATGCAACTTTAGGTCCCTTAGTACTCGAACAGGCGTCCTTTATTAAGGACTCCTGACATTTTTTGGCTAGAGTAAGAGACTATATGGATACATCGGTTTTTGATCCTAACAGATTTACTATCTTCACTATGGATGTAGTATCACTGTATACTTGTATTCCCCATGAGGAAGGGGTGGAGGCAATTAGAATGCTGCTAACTAAAAGTAAAAAATACAGTGTAGGCAGTGTTTCGATTATCTGTAGACTACTGGATATTGTGTTACATAATAACTATTTTTTGTTTAATGAAACTTTTTATAAACAAAAAAGAGGGGTAGCTATGGGATATCCTGCTGCACCCTCATATGCAAATTTAGTTATGACTTGGTGGGAACAGGAACATCTTGACAGATTGAGGAATATTTTTCATGTTTCCTTTTATTATAGATTTATGGACGATTTGGTCTTTATTTTAGAAGGAAATCATGACACGGTTAATACCTTCATCTCAGAAGTTAATTCTACAGTCAGTTTTTTGAAGTTTACTACTGGAGATGTTGGGTTATCCGTGACTTTTTTGGACATACAACTATGGTGGGACAAAATTGACCATCGTTTCCATAGTCGGATACATCGTAAAAACACTTTTACAAATAGTTATCTCCATTATCGTAGTGGGCATAGTAGACATACAGTTAGAAATATACTCAAAGGACAGCTAATTAGGGCTTGTCGAATGACCTCTAAAGATTATGATCTTAGTTTGGAAATTAATTTTATTAGATCTATGTTCATCAATAGAGGCTATGATAAATTATTTTTGGACAGTATTATTGAAGAAGTTCTAAATAAAAGGACTTCACACTATCAGGCCATTTTGAACGTGGTAGATTCTAACAATCAAATTTTTATAACTAAAAGTAAGAGTAATACTATGGGAGACGGTGAACTGATGTGTTCATTGGATCTTAGTATTGATAGTTTTGAAATTAAGCGTTTGATTGAGGGAAATTGGAAAATTATACAAGGAAATCCTGATATAGTTAATATTTTAGGGGCTAGACCCAAATTTGTTTTTAGGAACAATTTCAATATTAAAAAGGCATTGGAAAATAACAATAGGAATTCTGGTGACTCAGTTAAAATTAAGAAAAAGGGAATGTTTGTATGTCACCACTGCAATATGTGTAGGTTCATTGCCGAAGGGCCTTATATAGCAGTTGACACTTTAAGTGAGAAACTGGAAGTCCCGGGTTATGCAGATTGTAATACTAAGGGAGTTATTTACATTAGTACCTGTAGCACATGCCCTAGTTTCTACGTAGGAATGACTATTAGAAGTTTAAAAACCCGTATTCGTGAACATATCTACAGTATTAGAAAACATGACGAGACTAATGCTTTATACAAACATTCTATAGAATGTCGCAATTTTAAGAAGTTTTTATTTTCAGTACTGGAAGTATGTAAGACAGATTTAAGAGGGGTGATTTTAAAAACTATGTAGAACAAAGGGAAACTTTGTGGCAAATTAAGTTAAGATCGGATAAACTCCCTGGTTTAAATGACGCTATAAATATTAAATGTTTTTTAAAGTATCGTAAATTATGTATTGATAAAAGTGGTGATATTAATTTATTTGTTTAAACTATGTTGATTAGATCACAAAGTTGTAATTATTTTATTGGTTAATTGGATAATTGTGTATTGTGTTAGTATTTATAGAGCTTCTGTAACCTGAAGTTGTATTCTGATGAAGTCTTTCGACGAAAGCGTTTATTAAAGAAGATTACGCTATTTTTGCCTGAGCTGTTCGTTTCTTCCTTGACCTATTTTACTTTGGTACATATTGGTGTAGAGGTCAATACTAGGCTTCTTGCCCCAGGGAATGACAGCTCATCCAGAGTATGCTTGGCATCTGCATCCCCAGGATAGTAGGCTACTGTGCCACTGTAAAGTAGGTCACAGAAGGCAACATGTGAGGCTAGTGAGCTGTGCCTCTGTCAAGCAGGGGCACCGTGGAGGTCTCAGGGATTGAATGTGCTAAGCCACAGCCATGTTGTCGGTGTGTGCTGTGAGAGGGTTGCTGAGGATCTCTGACAGTAGGTGTCCATCAATAACAGACTGAGGGGAGCCCTACCTGCATTCTCTGGATGATTCCACTGTCAACACTGTGTTGTAATGAGTATGTGTGAATGAAGTGCCATGCTGGAACTGTCCACAGATGTCCTCCCTCTGTGGGCTACAGCTCTGCAATGTATTAGGTCACTCTGTCTGTTGAACGACGCATATATGGCTGGTGTACAGCTGACAGGTGTCCTGTTGTGGAGCAGTCATGGGTATATGTGGGATAGCATGACCAATGCAAACTGTACACATGCTCATAGGATGCAATTGTCAAGGATTATGCTGATTGGCCAGTATAGTCCTCCAGCATGGGTCCTCTGAAGTCATCCACCCCAGTCTACACAAGTGTACAGTCTGCTTGTGCTAAACACAGTTTGTGTGCAGTGACAACCTTGCCTGGGGGTGGAGATGAGATATGGATGTCCAGGGAAAGGTGGGTATAGTCAGATATCAACAATGGTGGTCTACCTCTGGTGTGGAACAGTGAGTACCCACATTGCAGATGGACAGGTGCAATATGTATTCACCCATGTGGCTGTGGTGTGTGGTTCTGCCATAGCACATGGACCCACAAATTGTAGTGGCTGTAGGGTAAAGTGGTAGAGGCCTGAGTAGTTCTCACACACAATATGCCTGTACCTGATGTTAACAACTGGAATGGTGTATGTGAATACCTGCATATCCTGGCACTGTTCCCAGGGAAGCTAAGTGTGCGTCCTGGATGTGGGTGTGGTGTTCTGGACTGGTTATGTTGTGTGTTACAGGTCCTGTGGTCCCAAAGCATGGTATAGAACATAACCTGCCAGTGCGATGTGCATATCTGACCCTGACGTAGGTGGCTGCAGATGCATATATATGCTATCTCCCACCTGACAGGTAGTACTACATCTACATACCTCTGTAGAAATAAAGATGTCAGCACCCTAGAAATACTACAGGTGCAGAACAGATGCCCAGTAATTTAGATAGTGCGCTCTGCTAATGCGTTTCCCTCAAGTGTCATAATATAGTAAGGTAGGGTTTCGAATACTGCAAATGCTCAGTGTGTGTGTGGGTGAGTGGGGTTTGTGTGTGTGAAAGGCTGTGAGAGGGAAATGTCCCTTTTGGCAACTGGGAAAACACACTACAGGATGCACACTCCCCTTTCTAAACACAGATGATGTCAGCACCCTATAAGTACAGCAGGAGAAGGGAAGCTTTCCAATAAAGCGAATAGCGCACTCCGCTAATGCGTCTGTTTCGAGTGTCATAACCTAGTTAGGTAGTGGTTTGAATCTTGCAAGTGTATGTGTTTGGATGAGGGGGGTTTACTGTGTGTGTGTGCAAATTGGTGTGAGGTAAATGTCCCTTTTGGCAACTGGGAGAACACACTACAGGATGCACACTCCCCTTTCTAAACACAGATGATGTCAGCACCCTATAAGTAAAGCAGGAGAAGAAAAGCCTCCAAGTAATGTGAATAGCGCGCTCCACTAATGCATCCATCTCGAGTGTCATAGCATAGTTAGGTAGTGGTTTGAATCCTGAAAATGGCAAGTGTACGTGTTTTGATGAGGGGGGTTAGTGTGTGTGTGTAAACTTGTGTGAATGAAATGTCCCTTTTGGCAACTGGGAGAACACACTACAGGATGCACACTCCCCTTTCTAAACACAGATGATGTCAGCACCCTATAAGTACAGCAGGAGAAGGAAAGCCTTCCAGTAATGCAAATAGCGCGCTCTGCTAATGCGTTTGTCTCAAGTGTCATAACATATTTAGGTAGGGGTTTGAATCCTGCAAATGATAAGTGTGTATGTTTGGATGAGGGGGTTAGTGTGTGTGTGCAAATTTGTATGAGGGAAATGTCTCTTTTGGCAATTGGGAGAACACACTACAGGATGCACACTCCCCTTTCTAAACACAGATGATGTCAGCACCCTATAAGTACAGCAGGAGAAGGGAACCTCCCAGTAATGTGAATAGCACACTCTGCTAATGCGTGTCTCCCCAGTATCGTTAGGTAGGAGTTTGAAACCTGTAAATGGCATGTGTGTGTGTTTGGATGTGGGGAGTTTGTGTGTGTGCATTTCCGTATAAAAAACATGTTAGTTTTGGCAATCAGGAGATCACACTACCTGATGCACATTACCCTTTCAAAATACTGATGTTGTCAGCACCCTATAAGTAAAGCCAGAGAAAAGGGACTATCTAGTAAACCGAATAATGCGCTTTGCTAATGCGTCTCTCTCACGTGTCATGACTTACTTAGGGAGGGGAATGAATTCTGCAAATGGCAAGTGTGCATGTGTGTGGGGGTAATAGGGTGTGTGTAAATGTAAGTGTAAGAGAACAGATCCTTTTGGCAAATACTACAATACACCAGATGCTGCATACTCCCCCAGTAAACGCAGGGGATGTCACCACACTATCAGCACAGCCAAACAGGGCTAGTTGTCTAGTAATGCCAATAGTGTGCTCTGCTACTGTGTCTATTACCATTGTCAGAGTACAGATAGGTATGTTTTGGTAACCCACAACTGCCACGTGTGATTGTGTCACACAGTATGACCCTGTGTGGGTCTTTGTACATAACAATGCATGCCATTGCCTAAACCAGCAATGGCATTGCACACATGATGTATGTGTGTGACACATACACATAAATACCTGTGACCTGCAGTAGTTACCATGTCTGACACATGCCTCGAGAGGATAAATGGTATTTGCAATGTATACCAATATGACTGTGTCTTACTGTGCAGGGTCCACACATGGTATGTCTCTATACAGTGTGGGTGTCTATGGTGAAATACCTACAGCAGGGGATACACATCTGGTCTGGGCCATGTAGTGTACATGTTGTCGATGTACAGGTGCTGCATGCTCCCACCTGTTGTGGTAGTGGTAAGATGTCATTCCACTGCAATTCAGTGACCACATGCTGTGAACCCTTCAACTAGTGTGTTGTAGCTACAGTAATGCTCACACACAATGTTTGGCTGGATGCAGTCCAGCCATATAAACACAGTTCTTGAGACTGTCATATTGCCAGTGTTGTTATGGAGGATAGGTGGTCTTCCTGTGTATGGGAGGGTTGTGTGTGCCAGGCTATGAAGCAGATGGCAGTCTGACACACTGTTAGCTGCACATGAGTAGGCCCTGATGGTTTGTGCTGTGCCAACAACCTGGAGGTGTGTGTATCTGTGTTACCTTGAGATACCACCCCCCTATCATTGTGTGTTACATGTGTAGGGGACGACAGGCATGGTATGGGGCATAACCTGTCAGTGATGGGTAACACCTGTGAGCCATGAATCATGAATCTGGTACTGCACAGACATTGCAGTTCACCGTGCTGAGGGCAGTGTCTGGTGCATGCATCTTCCGGTGTACACTGCTGTTGTTGTGTAGCAGCACTGTTAGTGTCCTAACCTGTGTGATACCCATGGAGGTGGCTATGTAAACCATGTCCTGCAGCATAAGGCAGTATGTGTGTACCAAGGAGCTTTGCCATTATACATCGGGCCATGGGTGTCACGTGCAAGATGACCCTTGCACATCATTGTGGCTTCCCTAGCATGTAAGCACACGTTGACAGCCAGTGGATACCCTATGAATGACAGTGGAGACTGAGCATAATGTAGACATACAACACCCTTCCCACTTATAGTGGTAGAATACCTGGTGAGGGTATGTTGGCAACCAACATCAGACTCATACTGGCCTGTGCCACATGCTGAGAGATCCATTCTATGTTCCCTATCATGTAGTCCAGGGAGGTATGTCTCAGGCAGCCATACTGGCATGGTCAATGAGTGAGTCATATGTGTCCATGCCTCTGACTGACCTGTATGCATGTGTTCTGTGGTGAACCATAGTGCCCCAGAGGCATATCACTGTGACCTTCACCAGATACAGCCTGTTGAGTGGGACCCCAGTGCAGTACACAAGACAGGTACCTGACACGTCTGTAGCAGGTGTGTTGTGTAGCCCTACAGGCTGTGAGTGTGTGGCACAGGGGATGTGCGTGCCATGTGTGGCATGTGCTCTGTTCCGACGGAACATATGCTTGTGTACCAGCTGCGGAGGTGTGTGATGCCCAGGCAGGCTGCTATTCTGAGTCCCCACGTATGCCCCAGTGTGTTCAGCATGCTGTCAGTGCGTGTCAATGTCTGATTTGTATTGTAGTCACTGTAATATATTTTATTTATTTATTTATTTATCCTACATTTGTTGACTAGGATAGTCCGACTGGATGCATGTCCATTTCCAGGGGAGGCCCGTGAAGACAAGCTACGAGGGTAGCAGATACAGCATTACATGATACTAGCATTACATATTACAAACAGATTATTTACAGAGATTACATAAGTAAGCAAGTCAAACATGTTCCACAGGTTAATGTTAGTCCTGAGCACAAGTCAGGATTAAATTAAATTACACAGTAAAGTGGTTCACAGATTTTACACATTCAAGTTAGCCAGGCTTGATACATTGACATAGCCAGTTAAGTGACAAATGTTGTTTGAGTCTACTTTTAAATTGACCTAAGGTGGACAGTAGGGTAATATCAGCTGGAAGTGAGTTCCAGGATCTACTTACAGGGTTTGCAAAGAGAGAATCACCGGCTGTGTTATTAAACTTGCTAGTCTGAATTAGTAATTTGTTAGAGGATCGAAGCGGTCTAGGATTGTTATAGGGGGTGATAATATTTGAAGTGCAGGAGTATTGTCTGGATTATAGAGGATTTTATAGGCCATAATCAGTTGGTTATACTGTATTAGGCTGGGTATTGCAAGCCAACCAAGCTGATTTAGATTGATGCAATGATGTGTCCTAAAAGGCAGCCCAGTGGCAAACCTGGCAATGTGGTTGTAGCAAATTGAGTGTTTGTTAAGGACAGTCTTGTTCATATTCGAGTAGAGGGATGCATACAGAAGGGTTGAAACAAGGTGTGAGCGAGCTATGGCACCTTTAGCTGGAGGGGCTAGGAAGGCTTTAATTCTGTAAAGTGACCCTAGTTTTCTATTGATGGCTTTGATAATTTGATTAACATGTAGGTCACATTTGAGATTATTGTCTATGATGACACCTAATAGTTTAGTAGATGGGTCAGGGGAGATTATTGTGCCATCAGTTGATGTTATGGTAACGGTGAAAGCGGTAGACCTACGTGTTGGTGAAATAACAGCAGTTTAGTTTATTTGGGATTTAGGATCAGACAATGTTCAGAAAGCCAGTTTTCTATTGTATTAAAGGTGGTCTGGGTAGCTGACCATAACTCTACTGGAGATGTGGCTGAGGAGATCAGAGTAGAGTCTTCAGCATATTGGATACAGCTGACTTTTGGGATGACAGTATAAAGGTCGTTAATGAAGATGGAGAACAGCAAGGGCCCTAGAATAGAGCCTTGTGGTACTCTGAGGGTGTTAGGTAGAAGGTTAGAGAGTTTGTTCTGCCAGAGGCCAGCCTGCTGTCGACCATGCAGGTAGGATTGAAACCATTGGAAGGCTCCAGTATCTAGACAGTGTTTGCAGGGTGTGGAGTACAAGTTGGTGATCAACCATATCGTATGCCTTGGAAAGATCCAAAAAGAGGGCTGAGGATATATAATTAGTGTTGCAAGTATGGTTTATGGTGTTAGTAAAGGCTAGGAGGCCTGAAGTAGTGCTGTGATGAGGACGTAAGCCATGCTGAGTGTCTGCCATAATGCGATTTTGGATTAGGTGGTGCATGAATTGTCTATGACGAAAGCTTCCATAATCTTTGCAAGTGGAGAGAGTATAGCTATTGGCCTATAATTGGAGAATTCAGTAGAGCTGCCTCCTTTGTGAAGTGGGATTACATATGACATTTTCCAGATGGTGGGAAAGTTAGATTCTACCATGGTTCGTTTGATTACCTTTGAGACGGGGTAAGCAATAGCATCATCTGGTTTTGATAGGTACTCGGCAGGGAGTTGATCAGCAGAAAGTGTAGTGGGTTTCACTGTTTCAATCAAGGCACAGAGAAGTGAAGTGGCGACTGGTTGGCAGCTGAACGCAAGTAGGTTTCTAGGGGTGCTACTTTCAGGACCAGGGGAGCTAGGAGGTAGATGGCTAGCTAGGGCCTGAAATGTCTCAGTAAAGAACTGGTCAAAACTATCAGGAACATCTTCATGGGTATTATCAATAGTAGCAGCAGGGATTGGGGTTGACGTTTGTACAGGATGTAGTATATATGACATGCCACCTGACAGGGTATGGCATTACTGGGTTCAGAGAGACCAGTCCCCAGATTGGCTGTGTGGTGGCATCCCACACATGAAGGTGTGTATGTGTGGGTGTACCGCTACTGTTTCATAGCACTGACATATATGACTGCACACGTGGGTAAATGCCAGGTAAGATGTGTGCAATGTGTCACAGGCAACGTGCATGCGTACAGGACAGACAGTGACGTTCTGTCATGTGTAAAGTTGACATACGTATCGTACGCTATGCAGATGTCACTAGAAGTCTACAGAAGCACTGTAACTCTGCATTGCAGGTGTAAGCAGTGTTCCAGGGAACCCAAGCGAACATGCATGCAAACAAAGCTACAGTAAACAGGGCTGGAAGTAGTGCATTATACAACAAAGAAGGGGTAAGAATAACAGTAAGTAGCAATGCAAATATGTAGGCACTATCAACATGTACCCAGGAATACACAGCACAGATGCCCATGGTAGAACTGATATTATGTCATACTTATTTGTGATTTGGATTACATTGGTACTGCACACATATCTACATGCGCGAACATCCACATGGCATAGTCGTTGTGGGCAACTTGACACCATTACTGTGCATGTCCACCATTGTATATCACTACTTGCGTTAGCTTTCCCCCTGTGCTACCCATGTATGGGGCTATCTGTTGACAACCTTACCACCGGCATGCAATTATGTGCAGCTGTTATCTTTGGTATGTACTATGGGTGCAGATAACAATTCAGGACATTCATACAGTTACTGCAGCAGGCATGCTGGATTAAACACACAGTCATAGCAGCACACTGTACTGTTACCAACATGATACTACTAATACATTTCTATGTAGTCACCCTGTGCATCAGCAACGTGTTTACCTGTTCCTGCAATGATGTTGGAGATTGCAGGAGGTGGCACAGTATCATCATATGCACAGGGTGTGGATTAGGTATGCCTGAGTCAGCCACTGATACAACCAATTGACATGTTTGTGTATGTGTGTTGGTGAGGGGCAGCAGTACAGGGTGGGGCAGTGTTGGTGCAGTGTGTGCGTGTATGTGGTCACCCTAGGTGTTAACATTTCACATGTGTGTATGCACGCACACAGTTCCACCTCATGGCTGCCATATACAGGGTTTTGTGGACAGCCACAGACTGCACCTGGCAGGCCATACAGATCAGTGTCTGTGTGCATGGACATGGTACCTGTGCCTGGCAGGGGTGCTACGGACCGTATCCAGTACTAAGCCAGACTGGGTACTGTCATCAGAAGCGGGAGTGTCTTGACTGGACACAAGTCCCTGTTGGGACTGTCCAGAGCCACGTGCACGTGGTCTCCTGGGGCGTTCCGATGACAGCACAGACCCAGCATTGCTGGGGCTGCTGCTGGCACTATGGGGGTGTGCGCGAGCCTGTTGTCATCCGCGCCGACTGCCAGCTGCTGCTGCTGCCAGCATACGGCCACGTCAACGCCGCAAATGCCCACCATTGCCCTGGCTCATGGACATCTGGTTGTGGAACTGCTGTAATATGTCCCCACAACGTCTGTCTATGACATCGGTGAAGTTACAGATAGCATCCGCAATGTCACGCATACTGTCTGTCATGGCTGTGCGACATGCTCTCAGCTCCCTCAGACCCTGTCTGGTGTACCTTTCCATACGTGACTGTGCCTGCATGACAGTCTGAAACATAGCTGAGGTTCACAGACCTCTTTGGGCATGTCGGCCAGAGGCAATACGCCCACGGATGCTCCCACGAGAACCCATGGGCAACTGTCTGTGTGGTACCATCAGAGGACCCTGCCCATGGCTGCTGTGTGGGGACGCATGTGCCACAGGTACCACATTACTCTGGTCTATGCCCACTGTATCCTGTCCATCACCTAGGGACAATGGTGACAAAGGATGTACAGGCAGGATGACTGTGCGCAATGATGGGGTTGACAGCTGTGTACTGTCAATTGGCTGACCAATGGCGGACCCTGACACACCTTCCTGTACCATTACACAAATATCATCATTACCAGTAGCCGTGGCACAGGATTCAGGTTCCCTGCTGCAGGTCACCAGAGCATCCCCAGAACCTGTGGGAGGAAGACAGGAAACACAGTTTACAGTCTCCAGACATTGTTACCAGTGATGCACTTATACACACATGCACACGTAGACACATGCACACATGCACACATGGACACAGGCATACATGCACACATGGACACAGGCACACATGCAGACATGCACACGTGGACACATGCACACAGGCACACATGCACACATGCACACATGCACACAGGCACACATGCACACATGCAGACATGCACACGTGGACACATGCACACATGCACACGTGGACACATGCACACATGGACACATGCACACATGCACACGTGGTCACATGCACACATGGGCACATGCACACATGCACACATGCACACGTGGTCACGTGTACACATGCACACATGCACACATGCACATGTGGACACAGGCACACATGCACACATGCACACATGCACACGTGGACACAGGCACACATGCACAGATGCACACGTGGACACAGGCACACCTGCACACATGCACACATGCACACATGATCACATGGGCACAGGCACACCTGCACACATGCACACATGCACACCCCGTAGTATACACACAGAGCACTACTGAGTTACACTACTGTTACTAGCATTATCAGGACTATTATAGGTTATGTTAAACACACTCACCAGCATGGATGGCCTGCCTTGCTGTAACCCTGGAGGGACCTGCAGAAATGATGAGATTAATGTCAGTGGGCACAACTGTGCCATTGATATTGCATATGATACAGTGTACAGAACAGTCAAGTGTACATATAGCATATTACCTGCACGCTACATGTCGTGCTGTTGTGTGGAACCAGCCTCCATCATAATGCAGGTGTACTGTTGTTGGTGTTCCGGGGCTGGAGCCACAACACTTAGGAGTAGCCCCTCTAGTCTGGTGAGGGTGGGATGTGTGGCCACCCCACCTCCTGCGGCGACCTGTTGCCTGTGGATATCTTATGCATGCTGACGGACACTTTGGATTAAATCACTGCAGTGATGTCGTACCTGCTCATATGTCCTGTTATGCATGCCAATATCATTTACCCTACGGACAAGGTCTTGCCACAGTGCAGCCCTCTCCTGCTGATTCTGACTGGTGCAGTAAAACAGGATGTCATACTCCCACACCAGGCTCTGGTGGATCTCCTCATCTTCTGCCACAGAGTAGGTGGGGTTACGCTGACGCGCCATCTCCCTGGAAGATAACACAAACAGGATATCAGCGGACCATGTCAGCAATATATGGCACACATACTATACATGATACTCATGTGTAGTGATATACTACTACTCCCATATGTTGCATGTGTGTGTGTCATGGTGGATACACAGGTACATGGCCAGATATCAGTGCTCAGCCAACACCTGTGCAACAATACCTGCCATATTCCACACAACACAGTAGCATGCCCCATCGGTCAGCACACACTGACAGGTGCAATGCACAACCTCACTCTGGGGGTTCATACCAAGGTACTGTATGTGGGACACCATCCACTACTGTGATGTGGACAGAAGTTACTCGGCCTGGATATACATATCCCACCACCACCACCAGCACAGTAGACTACTTTGATATGTATGTGATTAGACAGTTATTCACTTGCTGGGACTGAGATGGTATCCATGCAGCACACTGGGCCAGTGGAAGCCACAAGCCACACTGCTGACCCCTTTGCAAATGCTTACCATGGACATGCCACAGATTGCATGGAACTTGCACACACATTTCTAACCCAGACCCTATGCACAAAGGTTAGGCATCCTGTCTGGTGGACCCCAGACAGAGGCAGATTGTATAACAATAGTAGGAGGCTACTGCAGGACAGAGCACAGTCACATTAAGGGAAGCCATCTGTGGTCAGTACTGGTACTACGCTACGGTCTGTCATAACAACGGCCACGGCCTACTCTGGGAGGGAAATGGACACAAACACTATGGATGACCCCAAGGCCTTCTTCAGTTGTGTTACACATATGGACCACATGCCTCAGATATGCTCTGTGTTAATACTCACCTACTTAACATTCACCAAACACACGGATATTGTTAACAATCTTGCAGACATGTTCAGTGCATGTATCCCCCCTCCTTCTCCCCCACCAGTTGAAATATTTATCACAGCTGGATGTAACCTCCCTATCACCTCACATGTCCAGGTGAGGGCCACCCTCAGCAGAGAAGAACACACAGCATCACTGTGACCTCATGGTATCCCTGGATGTGTGCTACCTGCACTCCGAGAAGACATACAACCGCATATAACACTGATAATTTATCTTGGCCGTACTACAGGATATGTACCTGGACAGTGGCATACAGCAACAGTGGTCCCACACCACTAAGGGGGCACCTCGACTGACCCTGGGAATTACCACATCATATGCATAACGGGCCTGGTCTGCTAAGCTATGTAATTATGCAGTATGGGATGCATATGCAGTGATATCGGGTACCTGCAGACACTTGTTCCCAGCCAGTGTGCCTTTGGGATGGGCTGATCCTGCCTTTTGAACCTGGCTGATCTTTCAAAGCAGTCACTACAGCCATTGCTGGGGCAACGCACAGACAACTGCTGCCAGGATCATGGCCTAAGACTGATTGACATGTAATGTATGGTCATCCCCTTTTGGTGGAACTACGTACACACAACATATCACATGGACATACCTATGGATACAGACCTATGACACATTTGGAGGGTTCACAGTATGCACACTATTAACCTGCTACTTTGCATTACCTATGTTTGTCGCAGCTGGTTGCGTTACCACTGCTTCTGCTTGCTGCTGCTACTGTCAGTGCTGACAGCTTTGGGTGACAGAGTCACAGTGTATAATTTTATTTATTTATTTATTTGTTTTGCTCTCTATCTCTCTCTCTCTCTCACTTCTCGATCTCCCTCTGTCTGCTTACAGACAGTGCAATGAATGTATTGCATGTGTGGAGTGTTAGCACTGGATGCTTTTGTAGGTATCTGCATAGGTCCATGTGATGGCCTCTGCACCAATTGTAAGCCAGCATTTGCTAATTGCATACAGCCAGTTGTGTACTGATTGCAGTTCTCACTGTGATTTCAGGTCTGTGCTATAAAAGGGTATGTGGGATAGGCATTGCCCTTTCAGATTGTGAGGGCGGGGACCATGCTGGTATGCTGTGGACAGTGTTCTGTGAGTGTAAAGGTTAGTATCTCTCTCATGATTCAGGCTGTGTTGTATATTCACATTTCTCCATTCCTCTCTCATGTTCCCTGTAGCAAGTGTGTATGCACAATGACTCCTACAACTATATATAGATATATATTTATATATATATATATATATATATATATATGTACATATACATACATTTATATATGTACTTTAACTGACATTATTATCTACAAGCTACCAACTAGCATGGCTGTTTCTGTTCACACACTACTATTATGGAAATCCAGTAGTTTTGACAGTAATTTTAAATGACATGCTTTGTGTACTACACATCCTATATTCCCATTACATTCATCCCTACTATTACATGTTATATTTATTTTAGCACAATGCTGTTGTATAAGAGTCATGGCTTAGGGGTAGGTCATGCAGACTAGTGTTTCCAAGGTCCTGGGTTCGGGACTGACATGGATTTTATTTTGCTTTTGAACTGAGTACAGGACCTGTCAATCAAAGTGACTAAGGCACTTTTAAGCAGTTGTAACCGGGTTAGCGCTGGTTTGCGCGGAGCTCACGCATGCGCACTAGCGGTTAGCTCCACACACACAAGCGCACACCCGTTTACAACCGCTTAACGGTGCTTACTCTGGTGCACACCCGCGCTATTTTCTTTGAAAGAAAAGAAAATGGGGAGACAGGAAAGTGGTGAAAAAGGGGTCATAAAGAGGGTAAGACAGTAGGGAAACAAGCTTGGGATTTGCAGGAGGGATGTAGGTAAGGCCCATAGCTGCCCATTTCTTCATCAGCAACAGCTGTGCATATGTATGTAATTTGGTGTGACATTTGAAACCTTCCACCCCTGAGAGAGGTGTCAGGACAACAATAATACTTGTACAGCCAATTGTAATTGATAGATTCCATGTCCAGAAGACATGTGTGCGGAATTGGCAGCTATGTATGGGGCGTAATTTTTTTGTGGGTACAGAGTGCCCTTTTTTTTTTTTTTTTTTTTCAGGTGAGAGTGGTATGTCAGGTGAAGGAAGTCGGTACAGCTGGGGAGGTAGGTTCGGTAGGTAAACAGACAAGACAAACAAGATGCATACAGGGGCGGTGTATGACATGTGTGGGGGGGTTACACAATTGATGGGGACGGAGGTTTGGATATCCAGAGCCCATGAGCCCACAGATGGCAACAGTGGAACTGATATCCCCACCCATAGGCAGTTGCCACTGTTCCTTCACTGCCCAGGATGGGGCTGTGCTGGGGGCTGTGTAGGCTGGGCAACAGGCATGCCCGTTAGTTGCAGCACCCGTGCCTCGAGCTGGCGTAGGGGCTCGAGAACAGAGTCCTGAATCTCCCTACGCACCACAGTCCGGATGCTATGGAGGGTGAGTGGTGGTTCTCCTCCGGCCACACTTGCAGAGGGGGGGGTGAGCCCCATCCCCATGCAGCGCTTCCACCCACAGGTGGCACAGGGCCACAGGAGGAGGGTCCAGACTCGGCACTAGAGCCAGGTGCACTCGCCAGCTGAGGTGGGAGAGGTGGGTCCGCTGGAACCCGCCTTCCCTGTTGTCCTATGTTTTGCATTATGTCATGACAGTTTGGGTTAGTGACATATAATACCATTCACAATTAGTTGTAACAGCATGCATTAGTATTCCCATTAACCAAACACCCAGATATTCACACCATTGAACAGTATGCATAACACATGCATAATTTGAACAGAAATACACAGTCCAACAACATGCAGGGTTAATTGATGGCAACAGGCCATCAGGTTTGGATGTATGAACAGGGCAGATGCATAGACGACCACTTGGTCATGTATACTTTGTTATAATTACCTACCTTTCAAGCGACTCTAAGTAGAGAGTGCTGTTTCTGCCTATAGAAGTGGAGTTGTGTTAACGAGGCTCATATGTGTTTGTGGCTTATAAGGAATATAATCCGTTTTCTCTCATTCTGCCCCTTAAGCGACTCTATTTACTAAAAGCGTTACTTGCATACTTAAGCATTGCATTGGCCTTAGGCAAAACCCTGATTCTGAAATATGTTAACTTCTAAGGTAGCATAACATTCATCCTAATGACTACTTCCACAGTGTTATTAACTTTAGTACCTGCTCACGACGTTAGTAATAAGCATGTCGGCTGCTTCTTGATCTCATAATTTCTTTTCTGTTTATTGTATTTGTAGTCACAGTGCATTTAGATATTTCACAACTGTTATCTGCATGTTAAGATCTGCTTCCTAAGATAAGCCAATATAGCTTTATCCATCCGAAATAAATACTGTACTTGTAGGGTTTTGATTTTAAAGCTGAACTGGTGTTGACTAGTAGAGCCACCAGACTTACAGCCATCCTTATGTTTCTAAAGGTTATTGTTGGTACTTACAAGCAAGTTAAATGTGTTAGGAAAATATGACCTAAAAGAAGATCAGTATTGTAATTGTTTAGTATAAATGTTATAGCACTGTATTCTTTAACCTGCTTTCCTTTGTGCTCTCTATTCTCTGAATAATCTTACTTACTTATTTTCTCTTTCCATTATATCCAGCTTGCATCACAAGTAAATCCAAGTAACTATTACCTCAAACACACCTTCCTGGAATTAAAAGAACAGCAACCTGAAACAAAAGAAACTACCCTCCTGCTCCCTGAGAGGCACGTGTTTTTAACACAGTGAAAGTATGTGCTATTCTGGATAATAGACCATTGTTACACGAATTTCAGAATTAAGACTTCCCTGTTATGCTAGGCAAGTTCCCTATTTAGGATAGCCAGTAGCCTACTACCTCACCAGCTTTCTTTTTTCATCCCTTTACCTAACGCTTGTAAACAGCCAATACTCTTTGTTTTTAAAAGTAACCTTACTCCCTCTGTCATAGCCTGATACCCTTGTATCCGAACTTTTAGTCACAATCAGTTACTGTCCACTAGGTGGCACTTTACCATTTCCAATCTGTATCTTACCTCACTACACTAATTTATATAATAGACCTCCCCACCCTGTTTCTTTCTCTCAATTCCTTCTCTTTATAGACATTCTTATACACCTCCCTACCTTTACCTTTAACTCTATTTCTATACTCTACCTCTCTGTTAGGTATATCTTCCTCATACCAGCCTGTTTACTTACCTCTACTTCTTCCTCACTTTCTACCTTACCTGCTACATTCTCTCATTCCACTGATTGTCTTCCTTTGTACTTCACTCTCTTGTCTCTACCCGCTCTGTTCGCCCTGCGGGCTCACTCCGCTCCCCTACCCTGCCCCCAATTTCCACCCGCCCTCAGAGGTCCTACATTTATACTAATAATAGCCACACCCTATCCAGTTCACTCCAATCAGATTTCTAGCATCCCTAACTAACCCACCCCGCTTTCTCAACACCACACCCACTAATTTAACCTAGCTCCTCCCCTATCTTAACACCTCTCCCACTACTTTACAAACCCACCTTATCCCCTATCTTTCTACTCTCACATCCACCCCACAACACACCTTTAAACTATATCTCACCCATTTACTAACCTCCATATAACGTAATATGCCTATATCATCCATACATCCACAACTTAAAACACTTATCTGTCTGCTACTTATATCTTCTCTTATATCTACTTACCTCTTAACCTCTTATGAACATCCACTTAATTCTTCTCTTTCAATTCCCTCAAAATACACCTCTACCTCTACAACACATTTATCTCCTACCTTCTTAAACCCAACCATACATGCCAACTACCTATTAGCCAAATACCATAGACTAGCACACTTCAAATTCAAGAAACCTAGAACCAGGAAAATATTTGACTACTCCTATAAACTTCCACAACAAAAATATTTCGTACTCCTCCACATTCTACTGGATGGAGATATTCATCCTAATCCAGGCCCACATCATAATGAAACCATTACACACAAAATACAAAACAAAATGACATCTCTCTCATTCTCTAAACCCACTAATTCTCTGTCTATTGCCCATCTCAATATACGAAGTATCTGTAACAAAACTAGTCAACTTCATGCCCTTCTAGAAGTCTATCAATTTGATATTTTATGTTTAACTGAAACTTGGCTAAAGCCTTCAATTAATGACAGTGAAATCACCCCACCTGGTTATAACATCATTAGACTCGACCGTACTGCCAAAAAGGGAGGAGGGGTAGCAATTCTGTATAAAACAAAACTCCAAATTAGTACCTTAAGTCTGACTCTTACCATTGACAATAATGCTGAAGTTATCAGTTCTAAACTTCAAATCAATACTACTAAATCTATAAATATCATCTGTGCTTATCTCCCTCCTGGAAATAATATCAACACCCTTCAACACATCCTTTACCTACTATCAACTAAACTCCCTCAAGAGACACTAGCCTTAGGAGACTTTAACATAGATTGGCATTCCTGTAACAGTAATAACCCCACTTCCCATATCAACCTATTTGGCTTCAAACAACTCATCAATGGTCCTACTAGAACTAATAAAACCAATAATACTGAAACCACATTGGACTGGATTCTTACTATTACTCCCTTGCAAACCTACAACACAGGCATCCTTCCAGATGATCTTAGTGACCACTCTCTAACCTATATCATTAGATACAAAACTAACCTAACCTTACCTACCACATATAAAACTCTACGTACAAAAAAAACATTTTAACTCTGCACAGTTTCTAGCCGAACTAATACATTGTAATTGGGCCCCACTGAAACATCTCCCACTTAATGAAGCAGTTGAATACTTCAACTTTACATTCCTATCTATCCTAGATCACCATGCCCCAAGCCGTACCATTAGAACCAAAACAAAAACAGCACCCTGGCTAACCAAGAATACAAAGCAAAAAATTATTCTCAGAAATAAATCCTGGGATAAATGGTGGGCTACCAAAAACCAAACTGACCACCAAAACTTTAGGGAGCTGAGAAACAGCACCAAAAAAGCTATTCTGACAGATAAAAAGAACTATTACTTTCAACTACAGAAAAACACCATAAAAGAACCCAAAAAATTCTGGACTAGTATTAATAATCTTCTATCCCCTGGCCAAGCAATCACACCAAACCCTCAGGATTCTGACCCAGATAATCCCACACAAATAGCCAATGACTTCAACTCTTTCTTCACCAATGCCATCCAAACTCTTGCAAACCACCTTTCTCCTGACACTTCTAAACTACTCTCACCTAGTTCAAAACTACTCTTCCTCCCTTCACCTCCAACCTGTATCTACCTCCTATATCCAATCTCTACTCCAAAAACTAAAACCTACCACCCCATCTGCAGACAAGCTTCCTGCAGAGTACCTGCAAATAGGAGCTAAAGCCACTGCCTATCCCATTTCCATCCTAATAAATAGATCTATAAAGGAGGTATTGTCCCTTCTATCTGGAAAATATCCCATATCATTCCCTTCACAAAGGGGCAAGTCTAATGACTTCTCTAACTTTCGTCCCATAGCACTATTATCACCTATAGCTAAAATCATGGAAAATGTATCCATAAACAACTACTAAACCACCTTCTCCATAATAACCTACTTGCCAATAGTCAACATGGATTCAGACCTTCCCACAGCACCACTACTGCATTACTCTCCTTTACCAACTCCATAAACTATAACCGTAACATCAATAAACTCTCATCTTCTCTCTTCATTGACCTATCAAAAGCCTTTGATATGGTTAATCATAAACTTCTTCTGTACATACTAAAATCTCAGGCACTAGATCCCTCCTCCTTAACTTGGTTTACTTCTTATCTTGAAAATCGTCAGCAGGCAGTACTCTGGAAAAGTTCACTATCTACCCTCCTTCCTATTTCTATAGGAGTACCTCAAGGGTCTATCTTAGGCCCACTTCTATTTTCTATCTTTATTAATGACCTCCAATCAGCTATACCTAACGCCACTTGCATACAATATGCAGACGATTCCACTATAATCTGCACTGCTTCTTCTCAAGCGGAACTTCAACCTCTTACCCAAGAAACCTTTACCCCTGTTGAACAGTGGTTCTCTGACCATTGTCTACTCCTTAACCCCAAGAAAACCAAATTACTACTGTTTGCACCTACCCGCAAAGCTACTTCCCTAAACTTCTCTATTACTTCCACTGATAACACTCATATTACTCCTGATTCTTCTACAAAACTACTAGGTATTACTATTGACAATAATCTTAACTTTGACTATCACATCAATAACACAATAAAAGTAGTTAACAAAAAGATTGGATCCCTTTACAGAATCAAATCCTTCATTACACCTGAAGCCCGGACCACCTTAGCCCAATCTCACCTCCTCTCTACCCTTCTATATGCTTCCCCTATTTACACAAATCTCTCTAAATGTAACCTTAAGAAACTTGCTTCATCTTACCATAATATTGCTCGATTTGCCACAGGATCCCAGTTTAGAACTCACCACTGTCTGAACTTAAAACAACTAAACTGGCTTGAACTTCCTAACAAGCTTATTTATCAACAGCTCTCAATAGCTCATAACATTCTATATCAACCATCCAAAACACCAATACTCTCTAACCTCCTTACTCCCTACAACAATCTGAAACAACTACGTTCTTCAGATAAACTACTAGTTAATAGTACCAAACCCAGTAATGCTGCAGGAGATTGTCTTTTTTCCAACTCAGTTGGCAAAATGTGGAACAAACTTCCACTCAATATCTCATCTTTGTCCACTCTTCCACTCTTTAAAAAACAACTGAGAATCCATCTTAATAAACACTGGCTTTGCTCCTGTACCAATCCTGACTAACCTTTCTTCCTCCTTTCCTCTACCTCAATATTTCCTTCTCACTATAATACATCCTGACTGATCCCCATGGACATAACATCCTTGTGGATACAACTTATCTCATCTATACTATGAAGAAAAAAAAAAAATATATATGACTATGTATTATTTACACTACGTTATGATATTATAAATTGCGTATTGCAATTATTTAATAACTTTTTCTTAGGAATACTATCTTGTTATGTATATTTCCTCTGACATGTACATTACCTATACTAAAGTCTGATTATCTTTATGCTTAATATTTGTTTTGTTTTGCTATGTGTATTTTTTTGTATTCCCTTTACTTGTTATAACCATTGGAGCTTTTCTCCCTGGGCCTCCACTGAAACTGGACATATATCCAGCTGGACTAGCCCGGTCAACAAATGTAAAATAAAATAAAATAAATAAATAAAATAAAAATCAACGGACATGCAAATATATATGACCCAACAGGACAAACGTCCAGGGTGTTCATTGTGATTGCACATACCATTTTCACGTGGAATGGGTTATATGTGGTTATAGGGTGTGGTAAAGAAAATAATATTAACACCTTCGAATAACAATACATATGCTGTACATTTCTAATAGCTACAGTTATATACACACTACTGTTCTAACTACAGTTTCCTATATGATAACTATTTCAACTTGGTGATAGGACTGTTACTGCAACATCAATATACATTTTATTGTTCTTCATACACATTCATATCTAGCTTTGTTCAGCTACATCATCCTGCTACATTTGCTTTATATAGCTGTAGACAAGTGTGGATGTTTGGTATATCAGACAATCATCCTATCTGCATATTGCAGACTGAGAGCAACATATCCAGATTTTGGGATACACATTCCAGATGCAGCAACACTTTGAACAGATTTCGCTGTTTGGTTTTGAATCTCACATGCATTTCATTCTGTATTGACTGCAGTATACTTTATTCAGGGGTTATTACTACTGTATTGCTGGATTCATGACACTTTCTCACACTCTCTCGCTTGCTTTTATTTTACTATTCAGGATGGTACTTACTTCTAGGCTTTATTGACATGTTTTACCTGTAGTTATTACAATCCTTTCCAGCAGTCTCACTTCTGTCATGTTTCAGTATTTCAACAAGGATATATTTCACACATGTGATTTCATCATCTTCTGCAGCTGTACTTTTCAGCCTGCTGCAGGTTGTGTACTATTTTCTTACAGGTAGGGCATTTTTATTTCAGAATATATGTCAGACAGTTTCATTTTTCGGTTTAACTTACAGGCTGAAACACACTTTTGTAATCAAGCAATACTTGCAGACACTTTCACACTGTTACTTGCACATTTTATTCCTTACTGACTACACTGCACTCTTTTGCTGACTGTCATACTTTTATATTTCTTTACAGTTACTGGTAGTGGATTACTGACCTGTCTGATGGCGCAACCACACCAGCCTATCGCCATAGGCTCTGCGGTTCGCAGAACGGACACCTGCAGCTGTAATATAAATGAAGTAATATTGGAATACACATCTCCATAATATCAGCTAGTTTAATTTCTTACATACATAATTAAATATAACTTACTCAGTAGTGGGGCATTGGGTGTTTGCCGGGCCTCCTGGATCCAAAGGTTCAGTTGGTCCTGCTTGCGTCTCTTCAGGTCCGCATGGTGGTGATGGACTTGCTCACTAGTCCTTGGAATCCCTGTGGCACTGGTGAGATCATGAGCCAACCGGTCCCACGCCTCGGCCCTGTATGCTCCCCAGAGGACCTGGCCCTGCATGGGTTGGGCCTCATGATTATGGACTGGGAGCCAGACCATGTACCTGGACTCCTCAATGCCCCACCTCTGTGCTCGAAAGCAACTACCCTCTCCTACTCCTGTCATTCTGCCTGCAGGTCAGTTCTACAATCGTTTATGCTGTGTATTCCCACCTATGGGGCTTATATAGTCCGTTTTTCCCCGCACATATCTGTGATTGGCCATTTTGGAATTGTTTCAACTTCAGTAAACCTGCATTGTCATGCTCCAGTTTGTATTCATTCCTATATATTAGCTATTATTGCATTTAAAGGTACTGCTGTCATGGCTTAGTGGTTCTGTACCTTGACTATGGTGTATAGTATCCTCGATTCGAACCTGGCCACTGCTTTTTATTTTTCATGACTGTCTAGACATGCTGAGGGGTGTGTCTGTGTAAAGGCAGTTTTGATACGGCTTTCTCAATGTTGCTTGACGGTTAGCTTGTTTGCGTGGTGCGCAGCTCTGCGCAAACGGGGTATGCTGCTTTAAGCCTCATTTGGCTATCGGCACGCATATTACGCTCAGCTCAGTTAGGGGCACATAGATTTAGTGTGTTAAACCACTGCTCAGCTACGGGCACTCATTTTGCACCAGTTAAACTACTGCTCATCTACGGGCAGATGCACTCACTCTGTTAAACTGTAGCTCAGCTATGGGCACATCTGGCATTTTTTTTTCTTTTGTTACCTCACATTTCTTCAATATAAATGGGCTATTTCATTGCATTTTACATAAAATGTGGTTTTATGTGTACATATTTGTCAGGGACTTGTTCCTGCTTATTTTGCTAAAAATAAAAAATTGGTGTTGCGGGGGCTCCAACCATGAATGCCTGCTCTTCAGCCAACATCTTTACCGCTATGCTATTGCTTTCTGGCTTATTTTGCATATTTAGTTCTTATATGCTTTCCCACTGACTGTTAACTGTAGCTGCGCTACGGGCATGCCCGCGCAAACGAGCGCACTCACAGTTAAACATTTTTACAATTTAAAAAAAATATATAACATGTTTATTTATATGTTTTCTGTTCATAGTCTGTGGGGGCATGTGTTGTGTTCTGTTTATTCTCATTTCCGTGGACTCTGTCGTTGGTGTTTACTTTGGGAACGTTTCCTCTTCTGGGGGCGTGTCCGCTTACAGGGCTCGGCCTACGGACACACCCCCTACTGTCTTACAAGGACCGTGTTGGCCTTAAGTGTGATTCAGCATGCTCTCATGAATATGCAGAGCATGCTGACATCACTCCGTTTAACTGCAGCCTCCGTGTATGAGTTATAACTCTTACACGGAGGCTTCGTGAATCCTGCCCATGGACTATTCTCTTTGTTAACAAAATGAAGTGACTTTTTCAAAATGCCACTACTGGGACCATACCATAACTCTCAGATTGGCATGGTCTACTGTATTTCATGACCTGGGTTGTTCTTGCTTCATTTGCTGTTATCTATACAGTTTAGATTGGTTATGTTTATTTAGTATGTACTTCTGGCTGCTATTAATTCACATTATTTTGCATTGACTACATACAATAGGTTACAAAAACTTCTTCTAATTCCTGATTTTTTCTCCCATGGGTTGGCCTGACCCACCCCAGCCCCCACTGCCCAATGTCTTCCTTCATACACACCACCTTTCAATACTGACATAGATATCTCCTTAATGTACACAGGCTTATATTTCTCCTCTCCTTATTTCTTTTATCTCCACAACTAGTTTTGGATTGAATTCAAGCATGACCTCTTCTTAGTTTCTCTTTTCTAAGTACCACAATGTTTTTATACAGTCATTTTCCTCCCAGGTATGGCTAATGTATACACAGCTTACCAGGCATTTTAATATCCTTGCTAACTCGAATGATGTCCATCTTTTATTGATTATAGAATAGCTACACTGTGAGAACTAGCTCACTTTTCCATTATCTTATAGCCACCCACATTTGTTATAAGCTACATTGTGGGTCCCCACGGATTTGCCCAGTTCTTTGTACTCTGAGATCTCTTTACAGATTCTCATTCCAATCTGGTCCCAATAGTTTTCTCATCATTCCCCACCATTTCTCCACTCCTCCATTGACTTATTACTGTCCTACATAGCAACTACTGATAATTTTATTTCTAACTATTCTGTTTTTCTATTTCCCACTTGTTATTAATGCTCCATACAGGGAGATCTGACAAAGTGCAAGCAAAAGTGTTGACAGAGCCAGTACTATGTACTCTATATAAACTTTATCCATCAACAGGCCCCTAAAGTGTAGTTTCATTCAAACAGAAGAATGACAACCTGGCCAAAATTTTAGTGTGACACTACTGTCCTGCACATGCCATACAGCAATGTTTAGTAACAGAGCTAAGCACAATAGCTCCTTTCATATTACCAATGCACAGCCAAATTCTCTTTATTTCTAGTAATCATAGCCACCTGCATCATTACACCACAGTTGTATTGCAAGCACAGTTAATATGAGTTAGAAGCTTTCCCAGCTGACATACTTAAATTATTGTGAATCCCTTCTGAGATGACAGGAATAGTTGAATAGCAGTCCAAATCTCGATGCCTCCTCTGCCCAGTTCCTAAATTTATTATTTCTTGTTTAACTTCCTACTTTAATCCAGTTTAATCAACACATCATCTTACTTCCTACAAAAGATACACAAAGGAGCAATAACCTACATTGCCCCAGATTTAAAAAGTTAGATATCTGTTCCTATTGTAATTATTTACTCAAGAGGATTTATACATTGTGTTCACGTACACTCTAAACCCTATTAGTTATAATGTTAGAACTCCTCTAATATTAACAAGGAGTCTTTAGTCTCACAATCGACCTATGAAGCAAAGATTTCCTTAAACCATGATACTAACATAGCTTGAATTTTAGAATTAAATAACTTGTATAATTTATTTGTACAATTAGGGAGGCTTTATGTAACTTAATGATTTAGCCCTAAAGTGAATGTCAATTTTGGTACCATTGTAAGATCTATTACAGAACTGTAAATCAAATCTGCACCCGTAATGAAGCTTTTGTTAACATGCCTACAACTTGATGTATTTTTAGAACCAAAGATGCCTAGTATTCCAAAACTGAGTAATGCTTATCTGCCTGGATGTTGAAGATACAGTAAAGAAGACTGAACTATAACAGACTCGCATTTTCCATTCTTAAACTGCTTTCAACAACTTAATGAGATATTTTTACAGAATCCACTAGGAAGATGTATAGACAAACTCAGAACAACTACCTAATTTGATTTTTTACAGAATACATGAGGAAGATCTGTAGACACATGACTAGATGTTTACTTAAAAAATACACCAAGAGCAAGTAACTGAGGCAAAGTAGGAGACATGTTAATCTTGGTATATGGCTTTTGCTATGAGCCATTGATGTGTTTAGGTTTTACTGATAATTTAGACCTACTAATAGCCATAGCTGAGATTCCTACCTACGCAGGTCACCACCTAAAGGTATAAAGACTTTGGGCCAGATTCACGAAGCCTCCGTGTAAGAGTTATAACTCTTACACGGAGGCTGCAGTTAAACGGTGTGATGTCAGCATGTCATGCATATGCATGAGGTGCATGAGGCATGCTGAATCACACCAGTAACTCTTACACGGTCTGTGTAAGAGAGTAGGGGGCGTGTCTGTAGGCTAAGCCCTGCAAGCGGACACACCCCCGGAAGACTATAATGGCTGAAAGTAAACAGCCACGAGAGAGGCCATGGAAATGTGAATAAACACACTACACAACACATGCCCCGACTGACCATCAGTGTATAAAGTGAAGAGATGTTATAAAATTAAATTAAAACCTTTTTTTTTTTTAAAACCCTGTAAATGTTTGCTACTGTTTGCGCTCGTGTGCGCGGGTGTGCTACTAGCGCAATCACAGTTAGCAGTCAGTGGAAAAGGATATAAGAACTAAATATGCAAAGTAAGCCAAGAAGTAATAGCTTAGCGGTAGAGTTGCTGGCCTAAGAGTAGGCAGGCAGGGTCCGAGCCCCACAACAACCTTTTTTTTTTTGTAAATAAGCACTAAAACGCCCCTGACAGTATTGTACAAATGTAAAAGTATTCCCTTTTGTAAAATGGAATGAAATGGAGCATATATTTTGAAGTAACACAATAATAAAAATAGTCAGAAATGTACTGATAGCTAAGCTGCTGTGAGACAGACTGCCCGTAGCTGAGTACTGTTTAACAAGCTGCAAACTGCATGCCCGTTGCTAAGCACCGGTTTAATAGTCTGAAACTGTTTGCAACTAGCTGTGCTTAGCTGAACATGTGTGTGACTAGCCAATTAAGATTTATCCCAGCGCACACCGTTTGCGCGCCGCTCCCACAAGCTAACTGGCAGTGCGCATGCGTTAGCTCCGCGCAAATGAGCGCAGACCTGGTTTTAAGTGCTTAAAAGTGCTTTAGGCATGTTTGATTGACAGGTCCTCAACTCAGTTCTGTAAGGAAAATCAAAAATCAGTTGCCAGATTTGAACTCAGGATACCATGCACTAGAGTCAAGGTACTAAACCACTAAGCCATGACAGCAGTACCTAGAAATGCAGAAATAGCATATATATGTGATAAAATCCAGAATGGAGCATGATAAAGCAGTTTCAGTGAAGTAGATACAATTCCAAAATGGCCAATCAGAGAAATGTGCGGGAAAAGAGGCATATATAAGCCCCATAGGCAGGAATACACAGCAGAAACGATTGTAGAACAGACCTGCAGTCAGAATGAGTGGAGTAGATGAGGGACGTTGCTTTCGAGCACAGCGTTGGGGCGTTGAGGAGTCCAGATACATGGTCTGGCTCCTTGTCCATCATCACGAGGCCCAACTCATGCAGGGCCAGGTCTCATGGGGAGCGTACAGGGCAGAGGCATGGGACCAGTTGGCTCGTGATCTGACCAGTGCTACTGGCATTCCACGCACTGGTGAGCAGGTCCGTCACCACCATGCGGACCTGAAGCAACACAAGCAAGACCAGTTGACCGAATGGATCCTGGAGGCCCAGGATATGCCCAACGCCCCACTACTGAGTAAGTTACATTTTACTTATGTATGTAAGGATTTCAACTGGCTGATACTATGGAGATGTGTAGTCCAATATTACTTCTTTTGTATTACAGCTGCAGGTGTCCGCTCTATGAACCGCGAGATGCATGGCCATAGGCTGGTGCGGCTGCGCCACCATGCAGGTTAGTAACCCCACCCAGTACTTGTAAATAAATATTATACTGTAGCATGTATCAGAACACTGCAGTGTATTGATTAAAAGTAATATAATGTGCAAGCAAGATTTGAAAGTCTGCAGGTATGGCTGCAACAAGTTCATCAGTATGCAAGTGTAACTGGAAATATAATTGATAGAATTAAACAGTGCTGTAATACAGATGTCCCACCATTAATTAAAATAGTGTAACCTGCAGTAGTCTCAAGAGTACAGCTTCAGAATCTGAGGTAGTCACATGTGAGATATATCCCCTGTTGAAATGCTGAATCATGACAGAAGTGAGGCTGTTGGAAAGTGTTTGAATCACCACCAGTCTAACATGTGAACAAAGCCTAGAAGTAGCAACCTGAACTGTGAAGTTGCAGGATGTATGAGAGTGACAGAAAGGGTCATGTATGAATAAATAAAGTAGTAATAACCCCTGAATATATTAGCCCCAGTGTGTTTCTACAGAACTAAATGCTTGTGGGAAGTACAACTTAATATCCAAAACTGATTTGAGTGTGTCAGAATCTGGAATGCAAATTCTGTATATGGTGATCACAGTAAACAATTTGCAGATAGAATGAATGATTATTTGACAGACTAAACAGCCATAGTTCTCCCCTGTCCTGTCATCAAAGTGTAGCAGGATGATGTATCTGATCAAATTCAAAATAAGTAGGATAGTGATGTATTTGTAACAGGTCTAGCATGATAGTCAAATAAAAATTATTTTGAAACATCAGCTTCAACTCAATTGTGTACCTATTACAAATGTAAATCAATGTGTAACATATGAATGTGTCATCACTTTCTATCTCCACCCAACTCTATAATTCCATATAACAATACCCACTAAATAATGGTATGTGAACATTTCATTAATCATGGACATTTGTCCGTTCCAAAAATATATGCATGTCTGTTCGTGCATGTGCCCTGTTCATACCTGCAAATTTGATGGCCTGTTGCCATTAATCAACACTGCATGTTGTTTGACTGTGTATTTCTGTTCAAATAATGCATGTGATATTGATATGCCCCTTGTTCAATGGTGTTAATATCTGGGTGTTTGTTTGATGGGAATACCAATGCATGCTGTTACAACTAATCTGAATGGAATAAAATGCCACTAACCCAAACTAACATAACAACTCACAAACCTAGAACGCTTGGGAAGGCGGGTCCCAGCGGACCCACCTCTCCCACCTCAGCTGGCGCCTGCACCTGGCACTAGTGCCCAGGCCGGACCCCCCTCCGGTGGCCCTGTGCCACCTTTGGGTGGAAGCGCTGCAGGGGATGGGGCCGGTCCCCCCTCTGCAAGTGTGGCCGGAGGGGTTCGTCCACTCACCCTCCAAGGTGTCCGGTTTGTGGTGCGAAGGGAGATCCAAGACTCTGTTCTTGGGCCCCTACGCCTGCTTGAGGCTCATGTGGCACAGCTAACGGCCCCGGCCGTTGCCCCGCCTACACAGCCCCCAGCACAGCCCCGTCCTGGGCTGTGAAGGAACAGTGGCAACTGCCTATGGGTGGGGATATCAGTTCCACTGTTGCCATCTGTGGGCTTATGCATCTCGGATATCCCAACCTCCGTCCCCGTCAATTGTGTAACCCCCCCACGTGTGTCATACACCGCCCCTGTATGCATCTTGTCTGTCTTGTCTGTTAACCTACCCAACCTACCTCCCCAGCTATACCGACTTCCTTCACCTGACATACCACTCTCACCTGAAAAAAAAAAAAGGGCACTCTGTACCCACAAAAATTATGCCCCATACATAGCTGTCCATGTCGCACACATGTCTGCTTGACATTGAAACAGTTAATTACAATTGGCTCTACAACAAATATTAATGTTGTCCTGACACCTCTTTCAGGGGTGAAAGGTTTCCAATGTCTCACCAAAATACATGGAAATGCACAGCTGTTGCTGCCAAAGACATGGGCATCTATGGGCCTTACCTACATCCCTCCTGCAAATCCCACGCTTGTTTCCCTACAGTCTTACCCTCTTTGTGACCCCTTTTCACCACTTTCCTGTCACCCCTTTTTCTTTTCTTTCAAAGAAATTAGCGCGGGTGTGCGCTTGTGTTAGCGGAGCTCACCGCCAGTGCGCATGCGTGAGCTCCGCGCGAATGAGCGCAGACCTGGTTTAAAGTGCTTAAAAGTGCCTTTATGGCACTTTGATTGACAGGTCCTGTACTCAGTTTGAAAGTTTGCAAAGAAAAATAAATTCCCACTCTCGAACCCAGGACCTTGGTAACATTAGTCTGTATGACCTACCACTAAGCCATGCTTGCCTTACAAGAATGCAGTGCTAAAATAAATATAACATGTAATAGTAGGAATCAGTATAAAGGCAATATAGGAGGTGTACTATCCAAAGCATGTCAGGTAAAGTTTCAATGGCCAAATTACTGGATTCCCATACTAGTTCAGTGTTAACAGAAACAGCCCTGCTACTTGTTAGCTTGTACATAATAAAGTAAAGTAATGTACATATATGAAGGTATGTATATCTACACATACAGATATATAAATATATATTAATACATATGAAATATAGTTGTAGGCGTCAGTATCCATACACACTCACTACAGGAAACAGTGAAGATAAATGCAGCAACCAGAATTTGCAACACAGCCTGGCTCCTGTGAGACCTACTAACCCCTTTAACTGCTTAAAGGTGCCTCCAGCACTTTGATTGATAGGCCCTATACTCAAGTCACAAGCAGAATATAAGCATACTAGTAGGCCCTACCCCAAGACCATTGTAACACTAGTCTGTATGACCTACCACTAAGCCATGACTCTCATACAGGAATATAGTGCTAAATAAGTGGAACATGTAATAGTAGGAATGAAGATAAAGGCAATATAGTATGACTACTAACTAAAGCATGTCAGGCAGACTTTTATAGTCCCAATTACTGGATTTTCCCATACTAGTGTAGTGTTAACAGAAACAGCCCTGCTAATTGTTAGCTTGTACCCAATAATGTCAGCTAATGTACATATATGAAAGTATGTATATGTACACAGATATATATATATTTTTATAGCAATACATATGACATATAGTTGTAGGTGTCAGTATGCATACACACTCACTAAAGCGAACAGGCAAGAGAAATGCAGCAACCTGAATCTACAACACAGCATGAAGCATGGGAGATGTACTAACCTTCACACTCACAGAACACTGTCAACAGCATACCAGCATGGTCCACGCCCTACAATCTGAAAGGGCAACGCCTATCTCACATACCCTTTTATAGCAGTGTCCTGAAATCACAGTGAGACATGCAATCAGTACACACCTGGCTGCATGCAATTAGCAAATGCTGTCTTACAATTGGTGCAGAGGCCATCACATGGACCTATGCAGATACCTACAAAAGCAATGAGTACCCACACTACACTCATGCAATACATTCATTGCACAAAACCGACAGAGAAAGAGAGACAGAGAGAGAACAAAACAGAAATAAAGACAGCCAGCAGCAAGACCAGCAGCAGCAGCAGCAGCAGCAGCAAACTTCAAGCAGCACCAGTGACACACCAACAGCTGCCACAAACACAGGTAATGCAAAGTAGCAGGTTAATACTGCGTTTACTGTGACACCTCCAAATGTATCATAGTTCACTATCCATAGGTATGTGCATGAGATAGGTTGTGTGTACATAGTCCTGAAATATAAACATATATAATATTGCTGTACATGTTACCCATACTTAACACTTCCATAGCTTAGAACACAAGGCCAGTTGTGCATATGATATAGTAGTTCCCAGGGTCAGTAGAGGTTCCTCCTCAATGGTGTGGGACCACTGTGTATGTATGGCACTGTACAGGTACATATCCTGTAGTATGGCCAGGGATTAATATCAGTCTGTCATGTGGTGCTATGTCCTCCAGGGGTGAATGTAGCACACATCCAGGGATACCATTTCGTAACAGTGATGCTATGTGTTCTGCAATGATGAAGGTGGCTCTCACCTGGACATGTGAGAGGATAGGGAGGTGACAGTCATTTGGGATAACTAATACCACATGTGTAGGAGAATGGGGGGGGGGACCTGCACCTAAACTGTCTGAAACAATGTTGCCAATATCTGTGCATGTGGTGAATGTGAAGCATCTTAACACTGCTGACCACAGATGCCTTGCTGTCATGTGAATCTGCCCTGTGCTGCAGTAGCCTCCTACTATTTTTATACAATATGCCTGTATCTGTACTCCACTGGACATGATTAATAAGTGGTGTGTAGTTGTTCTGGGTTAGATATGTGTGTGCACAGTACATGCAGTATGTGGGATGTCTGTGGTAAGCATATGCAAAGGTGCTGGCGGTGTGTGTTGTGGCTACCACTGGCCCAATGGGCTGCATGGATAGCATCACTGTCATAACTACTGAATAACTGTGTAATTAAATGCATACATAGCAAGGTAGTGTACTGTGCTTGTGGTGTTGTTCGGATATGTAAATCCAGGCTGAGTAATGTGTGCACATCACAGGGTTGGGTTGGATGGCAACACACATCCAGTATGTAGGGATGAACACCCAGAATGTGTCAGACGTGTCGCCTGTGCAGAAGTATCCGGCCATTACCTGTGCATCCCCCACAACACACACACATGCAACATATGGCAGAAGTACTATAGCAGTACACACATGTTCATAGGTTCATACTAGGCTATTTGCCCTAGGGCATTGGTGAGCCTAGTAGAATGTGTTTGTCTTTCACCACCCAATTACAAGTTATGCTGCTATGCCCTTGTCCGATGTTAGTATACTGTGCCTCTGTCTAACAGTGACATAGAAGTGATACCTGGGGTACAACTATGATCTACATCCAGTCATCCAGATTCCTATGGAAGAGAGTCAATGAGGGACTCTGCCTAACCTGTAGTGTCAGCTCATTACAGATTGAAGGGAGCCTCTCAGTCAGGAATATGCCCCTCCAGCATGTCCATGGATGTCAGTGCTGAGGTCCAGCTCTCCTGAGCATGTGGCTGTATGGGACTCTGATTGCCTGAGGTGCAGGATGTTCATTACTGCTGGGTAGGACATGGCTGTATACGGCATGCACAGATTGCCTCTGAACCGGCAATAAGCCACTGAGTCCAGCAGGATTTACTTTACCTGGGAAGCATATGACATCTGTGTGAGCCATTGCATCCCCTTGATGAGGTACTGTTGTCCTGTACCAGTTGCTGTCGGTGTCTGGTTAGGTACATCCCAAAAGGTGCATTGTACGCAATTATAGGCTTGATGATGGATGAGTAAAGAGGCACAATGACCTCCCCTGCCATACATGTGAATCCATCATGATTAGCTGGGCTATATAACATGTCTTTCAAGCCACATTGGCCATGTGGTTGACAAATGACAGACCGCTACCATGTTTCTACCCCAGGTCCCCAACTACGTCTTCTGTACTCAATGGCCTAACACCTATGTTGTACTGTGCCACCAATGTGGAGGCGTGGGAATCTGCATTGAATACTGATACTCCCCCTCCTTTGTTCAAGTGTTGTGGCCGACAAGAATGGTAACAGCTATAACCTGGTAGTACTGGTGTGCTCCTGTGAAACCTGAAACAGGTTCATGTTACTGCACAGATATCGATGTCCAGCATGTCAAGTAGGGTTTTGAGTGTGTGCATCCTTAGGTCTAGACTTCTGGTGTTGAGTAGCATCACTCACACTTCCTCATCCTTTGTGATACAAATGGATGTGGGTTTGCCTTATGAGCCTTGCCTAATACAGGCACTATGGGTGTAGCAAGAGTCTCCGCCAAATTCCAATGGGACAGGGGTGACAGGTGCAAGCTGTCCCTAGCAAAGCATACCACCCCAAGATGGCAGGCATTGGCACACCTGTGAATGATGCCAGTATGTCAGTCAATTGTTGGAAGGGATCATCGTGCCTTGATATTGTGGCATGGTTCTAGGTGAGGGTAGGATGCTACTCAAGGTCAGGGTCAAACTGTCTTGGGCTACGTGCTCAGAGAGCTCTGTACTGTCTCATGTCATGTAGTCCAGGGAGGAATGTGTCAGGCCATTCACACCAGCATGGACAGTGACTGAGTCATACCTGTACTTGCCTTGGGGTTACCTGAGTGTTTGTGTTATGTGGCAGGTCATAGTGGCTGACAGGCTGCACACCATGACCCTCACCTCATTAAGCCTGATGAACATGATGTTAGTGTGCCTGATGATAGAGGCACCTAGTACAGGTGTATGAGGTGTGTTGTTTACTGTTAATGGCTGTGAGTGTTCAGCACATTGGCTTTGTGTGATATGTGTTGCACATGTTCATTTCCGTGGTAGTGGTTGCATGGATGTCTGCTTAGGAGGTCTCTGCTGCATAGGCATAGCTGTGGTCCGAGCCTACAAGTATGTTTATGTGTGATCATGTGTTAGGTCCGCTGTTGTGGTAGGTCTATGTGAGACTGGAAGTGTAGTGTGTGGTCTCCTTGGCCACCTGACTGGTTATGGCGGTATTGAGTAGACAGAGCCTAGCCTCCAGTTCGGTATATGGTTGCATCACTCACATGAGTTTGAATTTATTGTTAGGAGGAGGGGGTTGTCTGTGTACATGCATCTGTTCCAACATTGTCTATGGAGTACCACACTCACCAGCTGGACTGGGGAGGGAACTGACAACTGACCTCTGGACATGCTAGAATACTATTCTGAATTCTGTAATAATTAATGATTGAAAACAAGGTACAGTGGGGAGTGAGGGTGTACTGACATTACCTACAACTGCTGACTGATATAAAAGCGTCAGTGAGCAAATGCCAGGTAACCTAAGTGCAATGTGACACAATTAAGTAAATGCAACAATGAGAAGCAGTCACTTGCTGTCATGTGTAACATGGAAATACGTACAGTAAGCAATGCAGATATCAGTAGTGAGTCACAGACGTGTTGACAAGCTGTATACTATGTGGAAGTAGCATACCAGTGAAATAACAAGCTAACAAATAACAAGCATATAAACAAAGGTAGATCCAGGAGGCCTGGATGTAGTGGTTGCTACAGCAAACAAGGTGTAGCAATGTCAGTAAGATACAGCTCAGATATGCAGGCACTATAAACCTGAAATCAGATGTCCCCAGCTATGAATGGCAGAGTACAGCCTATTGTCACACACGAGTGCAGACCACAAACCTTGTTAATGTTAAATAACTGGCCTGAAGGCCAACTGCCCATACCAGAACTAATACACTTGTACACTGGGCCCTCAATCAGCAGTGCCCAACATCAATGGATGAGAGATATGTGTCCTGCCACCACAGTGCTTGCCACCAACCTCCCTAATGTAAAACAACTGGTCTGAAGGCCAAGTGCTTAGTACAAATGACATAGAATGATAGCTACACTGTAATCAAGTTTTAACCAAGCAGTAATAAGTAGAAGTTAATACTCCCTGTATCTACTTCCCAAATACCATAGACTATTTCATTGTAAACTACTAAAAACTAAATCAAAGAAAGTATTTGACACATCTCTAAAACACATATCCAAAAACTATGGTCTACTACTCCATCTACTTCAGGACGGTGACATACACCCCAATCCAGGCCCTCAACCTACAACTACTGAAACACACAGTCACCATATAAAAGCTCTCCTTCCTCCATCAACTATAACTACAAACATACTATCCTTGGCCCACCTAAATATACGCAGTATCTGTAATAAAGTTAGTCAAATACACGCCCTACTAGAAGTGCACAACTTTGCCATTCTATGCTTATCAGAAACCTGGCTAAAACCATCTATTAAAGATATTGAAATTACCCCACCTGGATATAACATTGTTAGACTTGATCGCACCTCCAAGAAAGGAGGTGGAGTAGCTATCCTATATAAATCTAACCTGAAGCTTACTCTTCTTGACCTTGCTCTTACCCAAAACAATAATGTCGAAATAATCTGCTCTAGAGTTCAAATTAATACTACTAAATCAATAAACATCATTTGTGCTTATCTGCCTCCAGGAAATAATATCCCCACATTAGAACAACTTCTTGAACAACTCTCAAATTACCTCCCCCAAGAAACACTACTTTTTGGAGACTTTAACATTGACTGGAAATCTTGTAACAATGCTAACCCTACTTCCCATTTAAACCTTTTTGGTTTCAAACAACTAATTGATAGTGCTACTAGAATAAATAAAACAAGCAAAAAGAAACCACCTTAGACTGGGTTCTTACAAACTCCCTCACAAAGCTACAAAACTGGCATCCTTCCTGATGACCTTAGCGATCACTCCCTCACATATGTCATTAGAGCTAAAACTCATCAAAACTTACCTACCTCACATAGAACACTATATTCAAAGAAACAATTTAATCCCCAAAGATTTCAAACAGAACTCTCACAATACAATTGGACCCCTCTAAAGCACCTCTCTCTCAACAAAGCCATAGAATATTTCAACTCAGCATTCCTTACAATCCTAAACCACCATGCCCCAAGTCATACCATTAGAATAAAGACCAGAACAGCACCCTGGCTTACCTCTAATACTAAACAAAAGATCAGGCTTAAAAATAAATCTTGGAAGAAATGGCGCTCCTCTAGAAACCCAACAGACTAACCTTTAGAGAGCTGAGAAACAAAACCAAAAATGCTATTATTTCAGACAAAAAGAACTACTATGTAGAACTTCAGCAATCCACAAAAGAACCAAAAAGGTTCTGGTCTACTATCAATCATCTACTTACCCCAGGTAAAATAGTAACACCTAACCCACAGAATCTAGACCCTGATAATCCCTCTTTAATAGCCAATAACTTCAATAGCTTCTTTACTACTTCCATACAAACACTAGCAAGCCATTTATCCCCTGATGCTTCCCAACTGATCTTAAGTAACACCAACAACGTCATTCCTTCCCTTCAACTTCAACCCATACCCACCTCCTACATACAATCTCTTACAAAAACTTAAACCCACTACCCCTCAGCAGATAAGCTTCCTGCTGAATTCCTTGAGGTAACAGGAAAAGCTATAGCCTACCCTGTTTCGATCCTAATAAACAGATGCAAAAAAGAAAGTGATTTTCCAGCAATCTGGAAGATATCACACATCATACCCTTACATAAGGAGGCAAATCCACTGACCTCTCTAACTACCCCAATAGCACTATTATCTCCACTAGCTAAAATCATGGAAAAATGTATACACAAACAACTACTTAACCATCTCCTTCAAAATAACCTACTAGCAAACACTCAACATGGATTTAGACCCTCACATAGTACCACCACTGCACTACTTTCCTTTACTAACACAATAAACTGTAACCGTAATAATAACAAACTAACTGCTTCTCTTTTCCTAGACCTATCAAAAGCCTTCGACATGGTCAACCATAAACTTCTCCTACACATACTAAACTCACTTGCCTTGGATTTTTCCTCCTTAACGTGGTTCTCATCCTACCTTGAAAACCGACAACAAGCAGTACTCTGGAAAATTCTCTATCTGCTCTACTACCTATCTCCTTAGGAGTACCTCAAGGATCAATATTAGCGCACTCTTATTCTCTATCTTTATTAATGATCTTCAATCATCTATCCATAACACTACCTGCATACAATATGCAGATGATTCTACCATCATATGTACAGCTCCCACCCAATCTGAACTCCAGTCACTCACACAATCTACCTTTTCAACCGTTGAACAATGGTTCTCACAAAGATGTCTCCTTCTCAACTCCAAGAAAACAAAACTATTACTATTCTCACCTACCCACAAATCTCCTCAACTAAATTTTACTATTACTGCAGCTGACAATTCTCTTATCTCCCCAGACTCTACTACCAAACTGCTTGGTGTTACTATTGATAATAATCTTAACTATGATTGTCATATCAATAACACTATAAAAGCAGTAAATAAAAAGATAGGTTCACTGTACAGAATAAAACCCTTCCTTACTCCAGAAGCACGGACCACCTTAGCTCAATCACATCTTATCTCCACCCTACTGTATGCTTCCTCTATTTACACCAATCTCTAAAGGTAACCTGAAAGAACTAACTACATCCTATCATAATATAGCCCGTTTGCCACAGCATCCCAGTACAGAACTCACCACTGTAATAACTTAAAACAATTACAATGGTTAGAACTACCTAACAAGCTTATCTATCAACAACTCTTAATTACACATAACATTCTTTATCAACCAACAAAACACCAGCTCTCAGTAACCTCCTTACTCCCTACAAAAACTTGAAACAGTTGATCTGCGAAAAGATACAAGTCACCACAACTAGAATTACAAATTCAGCAGGTAACTGTCTATTTTCAAACTCCATAGGAAAATATGGAATAACCTCCCCACACATTACCTCACTAGACTCCTTTCAACTTTTCAAAACAACTTTTATTACATCTTAACAACTTCTGGCTCTGCTCCTGTACCAATCCAGACTAAATGACTTCTTCGCTCTTCAGCCATACCTCCCTACGTAAAAATCACTATCTTTCCCTGCTATTTCAAATGACTAAATTACTGTACTGTTCTAAAAAAAAAAAAAAAAATATGAATATATAGCTTAGGCTATTTGTTTTTTACCTGTTTTTTTTCACTGTATTTTCTACTACACTAAAATGTATGCATTGTTGCTTAAATGTTTAACCTTGTTTTAATTGTGGAGCTTTTCTCCCCGGGCCTCCACTGAAAATGGAAATTATCCAGCTGGACTAGCCCGGTCAACAAATGTAAAATAAAAATAAATAAATAAAAATAGAATGTGTACCATGTATTGTTGAGATACTATGCTGATAACCTGTTTGTGTACCTTTCCAGCTTGACATGGCTCCAAAAAGGAACCCATCATATTCTGCTGCAGAGGATGACGTGATTCACCAGAGCCTGGTGCGTGACTATGCCATCCTGTTCTCACGCACCACCCAGAATCAGCAGGAGAGGTCTGCACTGTGGCAAAACCTCGTTAGCAGGATAAATGATGTTGGCATGCATGATAGGACATATGAGCAGGTGAGACATCACTGCAGTGATTTGATAAGAAATGTCCGCCAGCGTGCTGCAGATATCCGCAGGCAACAGGTTGCCACAGGTGGGGGGGTGGCCACACATCCCCCCCTCACCAGACAGGAGGGGCTACTGCTAAGTGTTGTGGATCCAGCCCCAGAACAACAACAGCAACACCCATGCATCATGATGGAGGTTGGATCCACACAGCAGCAACACACTGAGCGTGCAGGTAAGATGCCATATTCATTTATTGTTATTACTTTTACATTTGTTGACCCAGATAGTCTAGCTGGTTATATGTCCATTTTCAGTAGACGCCTGTGGAGAAAAGCTCCACACATAACGTAATAAAGGCAGACAGACAAGTTGTTAATACAGACAGCCAACATGATAGGATTGTACACCAGCCTGTTAACTAAATCAACATACATTTAAGGAACTCAAACAGTTTAGAGTCATACACAATATACCGTTGGTTTAAAAGCAATCCTACCTAAAGCATAACGGTTATGCAATAAGGCAAAAGCCAGATACATAATAGTTAGGGCTCAGAAGGGTAGAGAAGTAGAAGGAGTATGAAAGATACAATGATATGGAAGAGGCAGGAGTCAAGAAGGGAAGTGAGGAAAGGAAGGAAGACAGTCAAGAGGATGTGGGAGGGATGGGAGAAGTAGGTCAGAGCATAGAAGGACATCAAGGTGAAAGAAACAGGGTAGAAGCTAGTTTCTATGCACAATGAGGGGTTAAAGGTAAAGAGAGGGTAGGGAGAGGGACGTTAGCCTGTACTCCAAGAAGAACAAAGCCAGTGGTTTGGGAAGTACAGTTTGCGGTGTCGTTTGAAGAGAGGTAAGGGTGAGATTAGAGTTAACCCTGGTATGTACATATGACTGTTCTGTACACTGTTACTTCATGCACGCATAAGGTGTGCATGTGGTATGTATCTGTCATCATGATATATATACAGACATTATGTGCAGCTGATGTGTATAAGGGAACTAGTGTACTACTGTACTGTATCATGTGCAAAACAAATGGCACACATGTGCCCACTGACATTACTCTCTTCACACTTCCAGGTCCCTCCCATCTAGCAACGAGGCAGGCCATACATGCTGGTGAGTCGTTTTAACATTATCTGTAAAGCAATTTAGAAAACTAGGAAGAGTAGTGTAACTCTGTAGTAGACTTGCTGGTGACTGTGTTCACAATACCCATAATACAGTTGTAGTAGATTGAGTAGTGTAACACGGTACTGATGTTTGTGTTTACTGTGGGGTGTGCATGTGTGCAAGCGTGCCTGTGCCCAAGTGTGCATGTGTGTTAGTGTCCATGAGTGCATGTGTCCATTTCTGAATGTGTGCATTAGTATTGAAATGCATCTCTGTCAAATATGTATGGAGACTGTAATCTGTGTTCCATGTTTTCCTCCTGTAGGTTCTGGTGCTGCTCTGGTGACCTGCAGCAGGGAACCTGAATCTTGTGCCCCAGGTACTGATGATGATGAAATGTCTGTAATGGTGCAGGAAGGTGTGTCTGGGTCCACCATTGGTCAGCCAATTGACAGTACACAGCTTTCAACCCCGTCAATGCACACAGTCATCCTGCCGTTACATCCTTTGTCACCATTGTCCCTAGGTGATGGACAGTCTGCAGTGGGCATAGATCAGGGTAATGTGGTACCTGTGGTACATGCATCCCCACAAGGCAGCCATGAGCAGGAGCCTCCAATGGTACCACGCAGACAGTCGCCCATGGGTTCTCGTGGGGGCATCCATGGCCGTACTGCCTCTGGCCGACGTGCCCAAGGAGGTATGTCAACCTCCACTATGTTTTGAACTGTCATGCAGGCACAGGCACGTATGGAAAGGTACACCAGACAGGGTCTGAGGGAGCTGAGAGAATGTCGCACAGCCATGACAGATGGCATGCGTGGCGCGAATGCTATCCGTAACTTCACAGATGTCGTTGACAGACGTTGTGGGGGCATAGAACAGCTGCTCCACAACCAGATGTCCATGGGCCAGGGCCATGGTGTGCGTTTGCGACGTCGACATGGCCGTATGCCAGCAACAGCACCAGCTGGCAGTGGCATGGACGACAACAGGCCCACTCGCGCACCTCAAGTGCCAGCACCAGCCCCAGCAATGCTGGGTCTGTGCCGTCATCAAGACGCCCCAGGAGACCATGTGCACGTGGCTCTGGACAGTCCCAACAGGGAACTGTGTCCAGTCAACACACCCCTGCTTCCTATGACAGTACCCAGTCTGGGTTAGTACAGGATACGGCCCGTAGCACCCCTGCCAGGCACAGGTACCGTGTCCGTGCCCACAGACACTGATCTGGATGACCTGACAGGTGCAGTCTGTGGCTGTAAACAAAACCCTGTACATGGCAGCCATTATGTGGGACTGTGTGCGTGCTTACACACATGCAGAAACCTAACACCTAGGGCAAACACATACACACACACACTGCACCAACACTGGTCCACCCTGTACTGCTGCCCCTCACAAACACACATACACACACATGTCAATTGGTGTTACCAGTGGCTGGCTTGGGCATACCTAACCCGCACCCTGTGCATATGATGACACTGTGCCACCTCCTGCATACTACAACATCGGTGCAGGTAAAGGTAAACACGTTGCTGATGCACAGGGTGACTACATAGATGTGTATAAGTAGTAACATGTTGGTAACTGTTCACTGTTCCAGTATAATTGTGTGTATATCCCAGCAGTCCTGCTGCAGTAACTGTATGACTGTCCTCAATTGTTATATGCACCCATACTACTTACCAAAGTGTACCAGCTGCACACCATCACATGCTAACATTGACTATGGCAATGCGCATCTTGTGCTGTTACGTAGATTCAGCTATATGTAACTGTTCTGTCACACATGCATTTATACACACCCTGCTACCCACACACATGCACATGCTCACTTGCCATTCCCATTATTTATCACCCTACATGAGTAGCTGTTGATACATGACAGGTACACATTTGAGAAGTGCACTATGTTGTTTACTACTGGCGTCCCCTTCTCTACCTGTACTCACAGGGTGCAGGCAACCTCATCGGTTGAAAGATGTAATGTGCATCAGGTACTGTAGTACCCTGATTGCCACATCAAACATGTTTCCCATATGGAAATGCACACACAGACACATCCCACATCCACACACTTGCCACATTCAGGCTTCAGAGCACTATCTAGGTATATTTGGGTACATGTGCGTGTTACAGTAGCATGTAACACTGTACTGAGTACTGGCAGTTGTCTGTTGTCATGTTGTCTGTATAGAATAAAAGAATTGTTTGATTATCCTACTCCGTTTTGTGGACATTACTTGAAGATGTGTTACCTTACATGTGTTATTGGTACCACCACCTTCTCTTTTGTAGTTTTGTTTGTATAGGGTGCTATCAACATCACTGCTTGTGAAGGGTAATGACCACCCTGCAGTGCATAGCCCCATGTGGCAAAAGCCACATCCCACCCCATCATTGTGCACACACACTAACCCCACCAACAGTAAAACACCTACTTTCCATTTAAAAGATTCAAACCCATACCTAACTGTGTTATGACAGTAGAAACAGACACATTAGCAGAGTGTGCTATTTGCAGTAGTTGGAGAAATTCCTACTAATGCTGTACTTAGAGGGTGCTGACATCATCTGTGTGTAGGAGGAGGGATGTGCACCCTGTAGTGTGTTCTCCCAGTTGTCAAAAGGCAGTTAACCCTCCCAGCATAGTGCACACACATAAACCCCACTCATACTAACACACATATATTCCTTTTGCAGGATTCAAACCTCTACCTAACTACGTTATGACACTGGAGAAAGACACATTAGCAGAGTGCGCTATGCGAATTACTGGAGGACTTTACTACAGGTAATATAGTTATACAGTCCTGACATCATCAGTGTTTCAAAGGGGGATCTGCATCCTGTACTGCACTGTCAGAGTTGCTAATAGGGACATTACCAACCCAAAACAAAAAACAATCCCGGGGGGGTGTTTGAGGGTTTGGCAAAATTTTTTGG